>NC_133363.1:35396379-35466218 GCF_049309525.1 Garra rufa
TGTTCCTAGCACTCAAACTGCCCGCCAGGCGCTTTCATTGTTGTGCCACAGATGAAGCTGCTTTTGTTCGGGAGTGTACAGTACGACCGGCCACCAGCACCTTTTCATACTGCGCAACTTCCAGTGTGGTGTTCCATCCCTCCATTTTCAGCCTTTCAGATGCAAACAAAGGCACTTCTGGAAAAGCTGTCAAAAGAGTCCTATAGCTAGCACAATGGAGAATATTAGCCATGATGAACTAAAAGAGATGAGTTACACAGGAGGAAAAGAAAAGCTTTGTGGTAAGGAGACTGATCCCTGCAGGGCATGCCGAACAGAAATATAATCACACTTTTATGGTGCTTTCAAAACCAGCATTCATCCTCATACAAGTCGCAAAAGAGAGAGGGGAAAAAATGATGGAAAGGATAATAGGGATGCTTATTATATAAAGACAATGACAGATGGATAGAGTGTAAAAGAGAAAAAGAGGAAAGGATGTGAGAGGAGGATTGTGCTTCATCATAGGGCAATGAACCATGAGTCACTCTATCCTGGATTTGATGTTTTCTGGATTGAATGAAAGCAAGAGTGCGGGATCTTTAGATTTGATGGAAACGGAGGAAAAGCAGAGCAGAAAAGTGCTGATGGAACTGTTAATCGCAACAGACCACAGTCCAGGAAAATGGCACCACTAAATCAGGTCTCGTTCAGACCATGTCTGTCAGAAGGACAGGAGTACAGTCTCCCTGTAGAGGGTAGATGAAAATCACAGGATATCCTCTGAAGAGAAAAATCTTCATCTTGGTCTGCTCTCAGACCGTGTCAGACTGGTGACTTTACACATTTCATCTCCCTCAACAGCACATGAGTTACTGATAATTACAGAGATAGAACTGAAGGCTGTCAGACAGACGAGAGTCCATCTGCACCCAGGAGACTCAATCAGTGCCGTCTCACACATTTATCAGATGGGAGCTGGGAAAGGTCCGTTAGACTGCTGTGAGCTTTAGAGGAGCCGGTTACACTGAGGCCCAGTGGTGCAAAGGTACAAAACTACAGGAAAAAAGGCGAGCGAGTAAACGACAGAAAGTACTGCTGAGAGTTCTAACCACAAATGAGATTTCTGTGCTTTGTGGAAAATCATTCCCTTACAGATCTCTTCAAATAAGTAGTTTTTAAATGGATGTTTCTTCTGAAAAGAAGAGAGGCAGTAATTAGAGTCTAGTGTGTCTACAGCTGTGTGTAATTTTGCGGTACACCAATCAGAAGTGCTGCTGGAAGACCTTGAGTCTCTTGGCTGGATCTGTGGAGGTGAGCGGGGGAGAGGGAGGGCTGCTGGGGGGAAGAATGGTTCCTTGTTTCATGCGGAGGTCTTAGTCAGCACTGACTAACAGAGCAGTTGAGTACAGAGACGTTCGGGGATGGAGACCAGCTGGAGGCTACAGCCAAAATGAGAGAGATCCAAAAGCCACAAACGTCTACAGAGAACCAGCTTGGCATGAATCTGTATCCAGAACTTACCAAAATTATTCCTTCCTAAATTCTCATATCAAGTATGAACAGGGAATAAACTCTGGCAGGATGTGTAGCAAACGCTATGCCATTATTTCTCATTCTGTTTTTGTCAGGCACGACACCAGACCTGGTCATGAGGCTTCATTCTGTGCATGTAAGTAGGCCACTATGAACATTAAAGGGATAGTTTAGCCCAAAATGAAAATTTATCATCATTTAATCACCCTCATGTTCTTCCAAACCCATAAGACTTTGGTTAATCTTTGAAACACGAACTAAGACTTTTTCTGAAACCTGAGAGTGTTCTTTCCCTTGACCGAAAGTCCAAATAACCAAAACTTAGAAGATCCAAAAATGAAATTAAGCCGTATAATCCAAGTCAAGATATGCTCATTTTATGTGCTAAACAGATTTAATTTAGGCTTTTTTGTATCTAAAGAATACCAAAAAAATAATCAAATTAATTCTAACATTAACCTTTAACAAAGTCTTTGGAATGACATAAGGTGATATTTGACCCAAAGTGATAGTTCAGCCAAAAAAACGAAAATTCTGTCATTAATTACTTACCCTCATGTCGTTCCAAACCCGTAAGATCTTTGTTCATCTTCGGAACACAAATTAAGATATTTTTAATGAAATCCGAGGGCTCTCTGACCCTCCATAGACAACAACACTACCACGTTCAAGGCTCAGAAAGGTAGTAAGGACATTGGTAAAATAGTCCATGTGACATTTCTTCTCTTCTCTCTTTCTTCTCTTCTCTTCGCTTTCTGGGCCTAACATGGTAGTACCTTTGCCGTCTATGCAGGGTCAGAAAGATAAAATATCTTAATTTGTGTTCCGAAGATGACCAAAGGTCTTACGAGTTTGAAACGACATAAGGGTGAGCAATTAATGACAGAATTTTCATTTTTGGGTGAACTATTCCCTTTGTTCCAGCATCAAACATGAACATGAACATGAACTGTATTTCTCTACATGTCTATCTCACCTGTAAGTCTGTCTTCATGAGAGATGCTCCCGCCTCCACTAGGTAATGACAGATTGTCCTCTGACACAACGAGGCCGCTTTGTGCAATACCGTCTCTCCACTGAATAAGAAAGAAAGAGACAAATAGAGAGGAAGCAAGAGATAGAGAGAGGCATAAATAGACAGAGAGAGCAGGAGGCAGAAAACAAGACAAATTGGAGGCTGTTAAAAATGAAAATAATTCCTGAGAAAGCCTGGCCTTTTGAGTGAGCCAGTCCTGACTACAGTATTATAAAATAGAACCTGAACCTTTACTGTCAACAGATAAAAATAACAAATGTCATCAGTGTGCATTTAAAATGACACTCACTTTTCTCTCTCCGTTACATCCAGGATATCGGTGGGTGCTGTGGAAAAAGAGGGGGGGGGGGGGAAAAATCAAACCTTGCAACCGCACTAAAGCATGCGCCCTGAGGTGATGGTGTGTTGCCTAATGAAGAGCTGTAAAAAGCATGCGTGGGAGAGAGAGATGACCTGTTTCACACACCACCCCCAACACACACTACAGATAACACACAAAACAGTGACTGAAAGCAAACAATCCCAGTCAGAAGTTTGGAAACACCTGAATGTGTTTCTTATGATCATACAGACCTGTTGATTTAAAGTACTGGAAGCTTGAAGTTTGTTTTGTAGACAAATATCAGTTATGTACTGTATGTTATCGGTTAAATCAGTTTTTTTTTTGACAATGCCAAAACAAAATGTAGAATCTAACAAAAATTACAAAATGTAAAATCAAAAATATAATATCCATTTATGTCAGTTTTGATAATGTTACAGTACCAGTCAAAAGTTTTTGAACAGTACGATTTTTTGTTTTTTAAGTATTCTGTTTTGATCACCAAGCCTGTGTTGTATCCAAAATACAGCAAATGTACTTTTTAAAATAACTGCTTTCTATTTGAATATATTTTAAAATGTAATTTATTCCTGTGATAATAGCTACATTTTCAGCATCATTTTCAGCATCTTCAGTGTCACATGATCCTTCAGAAATCATTCTAATATGCTGATTTGCTGTTCAAGAAACATTTTATATTGTCATTACTATCAAAATTAAAACAGTTGAGTACATTTTTTCAGGATTCTTTAATGAATAGAAATATCTAAAGATCCATCAGATAAGTTCTTCTGAACTTTCTATTCGTCAAAGAAACCTGAAAAAAAATCAACTCAGCTATTTTCAACATAATAATAATGATGATAAATGTTTTTGAGCAGCAAATCAGAATATTAGATTGATTTCTAAAAGATCATGTGACTGGAGTATTGGTACTAAAAATGCAGCTTTTAAATCACAGGAATAAATGAAATTGTTAAATATATTCAAATAGAAAACAGTTATTTAAAAAAGTAAAAATATTTTAAAATGTTACTGTTTTTGCTGTACTTTGGATCAAATAGATGCAGGCCTGGTGAGCAGAAGAGACTTTTTTAAAAACATTAAAAAAATCTTACTGTTTAAAAACTTTTGACTGGTAGTGTGTTTTTTCACATTTTAAAAATAGCAATGAATACACAGGTGTGAACCAACTTTTACTGGTATTGTAGAACAAATAATTATAAAATATATATACCTGTAAATTAATAGCTTAAATATGTTAAAATGTTCATGATACTGCACTGTGATCATGGTATTCAAATTAACTTTTCACTTAAAATACTGTGTTAACAATATCACTTGTAGTTAAGAAATTGTATTTAATGAAAAAAAAAATTATATGTGAAATGTTTTCACTAGCAGTCAACCCTTACTGTACAGTATATGAGAACTGAGAGAGAGACTCTCAAAAATCTACTCCACATATGCAGCTTTTAAATCGATTGTTAAACAGAAATAACAAGACATACAGGCATAAAAACTACTAAACAAAGCCATTTTGTTTATGTCAGCAGCTTTTGAGAGCTGTAACAGATATGTGTTATGTGATCATTTTACCATTATCAATGATGTATCTCACAATCTCCTTGCTTCCCACTTCCACAGCATAGTGCAGTAGGGTACGGCCCACAGGGTCCTGCACACACAGGTCTGCCCCCTTCTTATGCAGCTCCTTCAACTGCAAAGAAAAATCTGCCAGTTACACAAACAAACACTGAGATAAACACATCCCAAACAATAGAAAACCAAAGAGAGCATCATGAGAGGAAGCCACATGGTACCCTGATCTCTGAGTCTTATTAATTATCGCAAAGTGCCAAAAAAGTACTAGTTTCCACACGGCTTTCAAACAGAATTTAGTGGTGGGCTCAGATGTGCTTAAGGAGAAAAGCACAAGTTTGGCTGGAGGCTGATAGCAAACACGCCAGTGATCGTCTCAATAGGTTCAAAGAACCCTACCATGCGATCAAGGCCAAAATCTGTCAGAAATTTGCCAGGACTCTTTTATACACCAGAGAGAGTTTGGGCATAAAATACTGGTATTATCACCAGTCCAGTGAGTCTAGAAAGATTAGTATCATCTGAGGTTTCTTTTTATTCAACAGTTTTCAGTCTCATTTGGAGAAGATGAATGCCCTGGGAGGAAAGAGAAGACACCATCTACACACCAGACAGTGCACTCTCTGGACTCCACAACCTGGTAATTACAGACACACCTGAGTGCCTGAGAGTCTTAAAGGAGAACTCCGGTGTGATTTTGACCTAAAGTGTATTGAATCATGATACCGAGTGTGAACGTACCTTGCATATCTCATCTCGGTTTGTGTCCAGCTGTCCGAAATCTGGGGTCAGTTAGCCGATGCTCACAACAGGTTGTCAATGAGAGTCCATAGGGCATCGAAGAAGCCATGTAAATAAATCACTGTTTTACGCCATTTACGAGGCACAAAGTAGCTCCACACTTCATTGGTAGACTTCCAAGGGCCCTGACATTTAAAACGAGACATTGAGAACTCAGAAAAAGCACCGGTAGTTTATTTACAAGAAGATTTATACAGACAGTACCTGGTAGAGAAAATCCGGTCGCCGCCATCTTGAACTTAGTCACGATAAGTCGAGTGTCGAGCACCAAGGAATTTATCAGGTTATCAACTTATCAGGTTGTAGTTTCCTTCGTGCTCGACACTCGACTTATCGTGACTAAATTTAAGATGGCGGCGACCGGTCTGTTCCTGGTGGAAAATGTCTGTATAAATCTACTTGTAAATAAACTACCGGTGCTTTTTCTGAGTTCTCAATGTCTCGTTTTAAATGTCAGGGCCCTTGGAAGTCTACCAATGAAGTGTGGAGCTACTTTGTGCCTCGTAAATGGCGTAAAACAGTGATTTATTTACATGGCTTCTTCGATGCCCTATTGACTCTCATTGACAACCTGTTGTGAGCATCGGCTAACTGACCCCAGATTTCGGACAGCTGGACACAAACCGAGATGAGATATGCAAGGTACGTTCACACTCGGTATCATGATTCAATTTAGGTCAATATCACACCGGAGTTCTCCTTTAATGTAGTTCTGCATATTTCATGCAAGTTTAAATGTCAATTCTGACCGTTTTTGGTTGTATGGTCCAGCTGTAAGGGCGTGAGATGCTTACTGGGGCATGTAAAGGATGCTGCGTACTGCACATCATTGCCCACTGCGACATGCCAAACACCCTCTCAAATGTTCCGTCTTCTCCTCTCTGTACTGAGGCATTACGAGTGGGAACAGGTTTTGGGCTGGGTATGAGAAAGTATCATTCTGGAGAAAGCCTGTTTGGTCACCATAGAAACCAAGAACGAGTGAAAGGTCAAGAGAATATGCAGGATCATTTATCTGGTTCCGCCTCCGCTCTGCAAGATACTTGACATTTAATGGTGAGGTCAGTCCTGCGTTAGAGATGACAGAATATCCTTTAGGCCGAGTGAACATTTAACTAAAAGCACACGGATCGCTCTCTTGCATATTAAATCACTGTAAACACAACATCCGAGCTATGTACTCAAATAATAGGTGTATGTTCTTGCAAGTCAAAACAATTCACCTAGAAGGCAAAAAAGCAAAGTTGTTGTATTTATGAGTTTAAAGAAGTTCACTACCAGAACAAAAATGTACAGATAATGTACCCTTGTCATCCAAGATGTTTATGTCTTTCTTTCTTTAGTCATAAAGAATTTTTTTTTTTTTTTTTTTTGTGGAAAACATTTTAGGATTTTTCTCTATATAGTGGATTCTATGGTGCCCCAAAGTTTGAACTTCCAAAATGCTGTTTAAATGCGGCTTCAAACGATCCCAAATTATCATGAGAAATTATTATGAGAAAGAAGGGTCTTTTCTAGCAAAACGAATGGTTATTTATTTATTTTTTATTACAATTTATATACTTTTTAACCTCAAACACGTCTTGCCTTGCTCTGCCTGAACTCCAGTGAACTTTTCCGGTTCAAGACAGTTGAAAAACTCCCATCTCATTTTCTCCCTCAACTTCAAAATCATCCTACATCGCCCCTTGTCATCCAAGATGTTCATGTCTTTCTTTCTTCAGTCGTAAAGAAATTATGTTTTTTGAGGAAAAAATTTATTTTCCAAAAAGTTCCATTTAAATGCAGCTTCAAACGATCCCAGCCTAGTAAAAAAGGGTCTTATCAAAACAATCGGTTATTATTTTTTAAAATATACAATTTATATACTTTTTAACCTCAAATTCTCATCTTGTCTCTCTTTGCGACGTGCATGAGTAGTCTGTGTATCTCTGGTTCAAAACAGGTAGGGTAGGTCCCATCTTATTTTCTCCCTCAACTTCAAAAATCATTTCAAAATCATTCTACATCCCTACAGAAGTACTGACCCAGTGTTTGCAAAGTGAACATGCAAATAAGATTAAACACCCTTAACAAAAAAACGGTAAAATACAGATGTAGGACGATTTTGAAGTTGAGGGAGAAAATAAGATGTTTTTCAACAGTCTTGAACCGGAAAAAGTTCAGGCAGAGCAAGAGAAGACATGTGTTTGAGGTTAAAAAGTATATAAACTGTAAAAAAAAAATAAAATAAATAAAAATCCCTCGGCTGGGATCATTAAAACCGCATTTGGGATTGTCGCATTTAAACTGCATTTTGGAAGTTCAAACTCAGGGCACCATAGAAGTCCACTGTATGGAGAAAAATCCTAAAATGTTTTCCTCAAAAAAACTTTTTCTTTATGACTGAAGAAAGAAAGAGATAACCATCTTGGATGACAAGGGTATATTATCTGTACATTTTTGTTCTGGAAGTGAACTTCTCCTTTAATGTATTCAAATGATGCTCTTACCTTCTGATGGTCCTTCTTCTTCACACATTCAATTAGATTGTCTGCTGACACTGTAAAATAAACAAGTACTCTGTTAATGAAGATTCAAGGATGTTTTTTTTCTTTTTTTAAGGTTTGTCAAGCAATCTTGAACTTATTTTGAACATTTTCACTTACATAATTACAAAGCAAAGACTGTTTACCAAGATTAAATGTGACTAGATGTGTGAAAACATGTGTGATCAGCATCAAAAACAGAGTTAATGAATAGTGAAACATATTATTTCTCTCTCTTTTTTGCTGTTTTCATAGCTTAATTGATATTTTGATATGATCCCTCAAGTAGGGCTGGACAATATATCGAACAATATCGTGAGGCGCGTTTAGTCAATGAAGCCGGTACTTTGATTAGTAGTAAATCTCCATCACGTGCGTTCCGCTCAGGTTCCGCTAGAGCGGCAATTAATACACAGAGACGTATATCTCTGACAAGCTACGCCATATCGAGCTTAATATCGAATGGATGGAGTGTGATGTGATGGAGATTTACTACTAATCAAAGTACCGGCTTCATTGACTAAACGCGTCTCACAATATCGTTCGATATATTGTCCAGCCCTACCCTCAAGTGTAATTTAAGCAGAGTTTACCAAGATGAAATGTGACTAAAACAGTATGTCATCAACATAAAAAAAATTGTTAATTGAGACTGAAGTATAATTTAGCTGTTTTTGGTTAATGGATAAAGCCATTTTAATTGATCGTGGTCTTATTTTAAACATTTTACTTTGCAATTAAAGCTACACTGTGTAACTTTTGACACTCTAGATTGAGGCACAATTTATCACTTGTGATTGTTGTGCTTCCACTGTTTTGTTGGAATGTCACTAACAACATCAAAACTCCAATGAAGAAAGAAAGAAAGAAAGAAAGAAAGAAAGAAAGAAAGAAAGAAAGAAAGAAAGAAAGAAAGAAAGAAAGCTGAGAAAAAAATCAGCAAAATGTAAATTGCTTTCATGGCACAGTTGTTTTGACTCATTTAAAACAACCATTTTTTTAAATGTTACAAAAGTTTGGCATTAGACATAACAATTGCTATTCATATCAGATAAAGTAGACATGGAAACAATTACA
Organism: Garra rufa; assembly: GCF_049309525.1. Classification (NCBI taxonomy): domain Eukaryota; kingdom Metazoa; phylum Chordata; class Actinopteri; order Cypriniformes; family Cyprinidae; genus Garra; species Garra rufa. The sequence continues at coordinate 35,405,261 of NC_133363.1, forward strand.
AACTTGTCTAGTGAGTTAGTTATAAGCAAACAGACCAAAGTAGTAACTGGTTTAGAGACATTCTATTATGAACCTAATAAATGTGCTTTAATGCAAACTAAGCATATTTTTGAAAACTCAAGCAAATGTTGCAGTTTTATTTTCAACCTACTATGACACTTTCCACTGCATACAGGAGTAATCTCACTAAATCTGACTCAACAGATCTGAAATATCAATTATTTTTATAGGCTTACTGTAGTGATTCACGGGAAGGAAAAACACTGTTTGGAAGATGAAAATCAATTTCAAAAGACGAAATGAGACCATATGTATGTAACTGTATGATATCAGTATAAAACAAATGTGTTATTTGTAAAAGATCTGTAAAGCTGTGATACCAGATGTGCAAATACTGGTGCTGTAGTTTCCTCATGACAATTGATCACTCCCAAATTATTATTGGTATTATTATTGGGAAAGTGCCTGTATGCACAAATCGCTTATGCATATTTGTTCAATTTTAAGTTATTCAGAGTTATACAAGAAGATGTTCTGTTTATTTAATGCTTTGGGAGCATACAGTTAAAAAGGGAGTAAAAATACGATTTTAATTACGGGTGTTAATCACATTAGCTGATGCTGGCTCTAAGGGTTCAGTCTCAATATGCTAAATCTGTGTTCAAAGCTTTGCAATGCCCTTTGTAGATTTGCCTTCCTAATCCAGCAATCTTGTGTGTTGCTTCACAAACCTCGAGAGGTAAAATATGAAAACACCCAGCTGGGATGTCGGCTAACACGCGCTGTAAAGCTAAATCTACGCCTGTGTCTAAAGATATGCCCGCTCCAATCTAGTTCTCAAAACTCGGTCGCTTTACGGAGTCTTATTTCCTGTCTAGAGAAAGCGTGCACAGGGCCAAATCAGGTTTTGGAAATGCGTTCCTATTTTGCTCAAGCCAGGAAGCTTTGGAGCTAGCGCTGAATTCTAATGTGGATCAATGTGAGTGATGATAACCTGCTCTGCCTCGCTGCACCTCACAGACTGTGAGACAGTCCTTTTCCTCCTCTCGCTCTTTTCCTCCCTTACCAATGCTAAGAGAGCGGAAAACACCACAGCCTTGGCACATGCCCTCTCCTGACAGGCAGCAGCTCATTAAAAAGGAACAAGAACCAAGACCAAGGAGCGTTTACACTCAACTTACACGTAATGAAAGTCAGAAATGATTCACTGAGCAAGAACTGTTCCTCTACTACATGAAGCGTCCCAATTTGCTTCTTGCAGAGACCTGAGACGCTGTAGAGCTTTAACTTGTTCTCACAAGAAAAGACTAAAATTCAGCCCTCATTGTGTTGCCAATTACTTTTATGCATTTAGAATTAGACCTTTTTTTTATCCAAGCAACTTCACTTGATGTTAATTCACTGGAGAAATACTTAAACTTCTTACCAGAGTTTGCATTGTTCAGGTTGCTCTTCTCAAACCTGTGGGAGAAAAAAGAAACTTCTGAGTAAATGATACACTTCAAATCAACTGACAAATATTTTAGAGGACTTCTTCACAGCAGGTATCAGAAATTAAAGTTCTTGATGCACACACTCTAAAGCCATTAATCTCAACTTGAATCATCTCCAGATGTTTTTCCTGATGAAGTTGTTTAAATGCATTCTAAATCCTAAAGAATGGCTACAATGCACATGCACTCTTATCCTCCTGTCAGATTTATTGAGCAAAAGAATAATGACTTCAAGTGAGCTTCATAATATTTGCAAGAGATGAATTGAGGAGAGAACCCAAACTCAATGAATGTCACTGCAATGCTATCAGTGTGACATGAAGACTGTTTGACTTCATATTGCGCTGTGCAGAACGAGTCTCGAGCAGGGCATGTTGGTTAGAAATTTTGTTTCGACTTGGTGTGGTGCTGATGCCATCAAAGAGCGATTTGACAGCAGTTGGCTGGATCAGCCAGTATAATTTTCCAGAGCGGCTGCACAAGCTCTGATGATAACAGCCATTTCACGATTGATCAGAATCACCGATGGTGTGCATTTTATATTTATTCTGACCCCCTTAGTGTCACAAATGCTCACAAATCAGTGTTTTTTAACAGTAAAAACTCTTTTAATGCAATCTTAATGTTTTTAATGTAATCTTTCTGTTACAAATGTTGTTAATCAAAATAAAACAGATAATAGTCTTTAAATTATACAGCTTGTCTTAAACATTCTTTTCTGTATTAGGAAGCACCTAACATGCAGTTGAAGTCAAAAGTTTACATACACTTTGCAGAATCTGCAAAATGTTAATTATTTTACCAAGATAAAAGGGATCATACAAAATGCATGATATTTTTTTAGTACTGACCTGAATAAGATATTTCACATAAAAGACATTTACATATAGTCCATAAGAGAAAATAATAGTTTTTATAAAAAAATAACCCTGTTCAAAAGTTTACATACACTTGATTATTAATGTGTTGTTACCTGAATGATTCACAGCTGTTTTTTTGTTTGTTTAGTTGTTTATGAGTCCCTTGTTTGTCCTGAATAGTTAAACTTCCCACTGTTCCTTCAGGTCCCACAAATTCTTTGGTTTTTCAGCATTTTTTTTTTTGTGCATTTGATCCCTTTCCAACAATGACTGTATGATTTTGAGATCCATATTTTTACACTGAGGACAACTGAGGGACTCATATGCAATTACTTCAGAAGGTTCAAATGCTCACTGATGCTTTAGATGGAAACACAAGAGCCAAAGGGTAAAAACTTTTTTTAAGGTATTATTATTAGATTAGGGTAACTTTCACTTATTTTGTCATCTGGGAAACATGTGAGTATCTTCTATAGCCCCTGAAGGGCAGTACTAAATGTAAAAAAATATGATATTCAGGCAAAATAAGAAAAATGTACACATCTTCATTCTGTTTAAAAGTTTTCACCCCGGCTTTTAATGCATTGTGTTTCCTTCTGAAGCATCAGTGAGCATTTGAACCTTCTGTAATAGTTGCAGTCCCTCAGTTGTCCTCAGTGTGAAAAGATGGATCTCAAAATCATACAGTCATTGTTGGAAAGGGTTCAAATACACAAAAATGCTGAAAAATGAAAGAATTTGTGGGACCTGAAGGATTTTTTTTTTTTGAAGAACAGCAGGCAGTTTAACTTCAGAACAAACAAGGTACTCATGAACAACTATCACTAAACATAAAAAACAGCTGTGGATCATTTAGGTAACAACACAGTATTAAGAATTAAGTGTATGTAAACTTTTTAACATTAACATTTTAACATTTTGCAGATTCTGCATGTGCATGTAAACTTTCGACCTCAACTGTATTCAATGAACAGTGTTTCTGGTTACTACACATAAAATTCAAAAGTCTGTTTATCTAAGAGGTACTACATCTAATCCACTCCATCTGCGACAAAGTACACAAACACTGTGCGAACATCACTACGAGAAGTTTAAAGTGTCCGTTATGATGGCTCCTCCCCCAAGAATCTCTCTGATCGGTAAGGGCAGGTGCAACCAAAGTCGAACAGACCTAATGATGATGCCATCGTTGACACTACACCTCCTCTCTGTCTCTTCCCCTGACTGGAGCATCTCCTGTGTGCTCTCACCTAAAAGAATATTTGATCAAAGAGCTTCCCACCCCACACTAAGAAGGCTGGGAGACTTTAAGAAAAAGAGACGTGTGGCACCACAGGGCTTTGGATCCTGAACTTTGCTAGAAGCAGTGTGATTCTGAGATGGTTTCTTCACCAGAAACACACCGCAAGGAAATATGTAACAGCTTCCTACAGCTTTTCACATAACAGCTGAAGATCTTTGGTATATCATAATGAAGTGCAATGCGGGGGTCAGAGGTCAAGAGAGATCAGGCCATGGTCAATTGAAAAACAATAAACCTGTTATTCACATAAGTTTTTAATAAGAGTTGACTATAATGCAGATCTTTGGTATACCATAATGAAGTACAATGCAGGGGTCAGAGGGCAAGAGAGGTCAGATCACGATCAATTGAAAAACAATATACTGTTTCACTTCGAACAAACTGCCTCAAATTGAGTGAGACAGAAAAGGAGGGAGGGAAAGGTAAAGGAGTTCATGAACACTTAAGTCAAAGCCTCTACACACTGTTTCCATTGTGATATGCCTTATGAGTGATTGTGTGTGTGTGTGTGTGTGTGTGTGTGTGTGTGTGTGTGTGTGTGTGTGTGTGTGTGTGTGTGTGTACCTGGTATTCATCACGTTGTGGGGACCAAATGTCCCCACAAGGATAGGAATACCAGTAGATTTTGACCTTGTGGGGACATTTCGCAGGTCCCCATGAGGAAACAGGCTTATAAATCATGCACAATGAGTTTTTTTGATGAAGTAAAAGTGTGCACAATCTCCTGTGAGGGCTAGGTTTAGGTGTAGGGTAGGTGTAGGGCCATAGAAAATACAGTTTGTACAGTATAAAAACCATTACGCCTATGGAATGTCCCCATAAAACATGTAAACCCAACATATGTGTGTGTGTGTGTGTGTGTGTGTGTGTGTGTGTGTGTGTGTGTGTGTGTGTGTGTGTGTGTGTGTGTGTGTGTGTGTCAGAGAGACAGAGAAGGAGAAAGACTGTTAGCCTTGCTAAGGAATCTGAGTGTGTCCCCTAATTTAAAAGCAGTTCACAGGCTCATAAATCTGGGCTCTGACATGTCTTCCCAACACACACACACACACACACACACCTTTGCTGTAATGTTTGCATGCCCCCTCTAGCCTTACAGCTGAGGTTCAGCCTCCAGGCAGTGAAATTTGCTCCGGTAAGTGTATTTCAGATCCCTGAAAACACAAAACGCGACTCTCGGCTATCAAAAACCATCTCTATCAATCATCATTTATCTTTTCATATAGCTCTATCATGACCAGTGTTGGGGAGTAACTAGTTACATGTAACTGGATTTACGTCATTTAATTACAAAATAAATGTAATTGTAATTAGTTACAGTTACTGAGAAAACATTTGTAATTAAATTACAGTTACTTCTGAAAAATGCCAGCGATTACAAAGGGGATTGCATCTGAATTTTTTCACACACTCACCCCCACTTACAGATTTAATTGACTTCTTTCATAAATTGCATTGGTGTCTCATTTTAGAGCAGTCAATGTTTCAGGAGTTTAGAACACAGAATAGGACACATGCTTATACAATAACTGTATTATTTCCTTTTTGGGTTTATAAATAAACTTTATTTTTTCATCTCTCTACTGTCCTCTCACAATAAAAGGCATAAAATGACCCCCCAAAAAAAGTAAAAAAATAAATAAATAAAAAAAAAAGTCTGAATTTGTGGTGGCTGTGCTTTAAATTAAATTATTACATGGTACTGTGGAATGCTTAATTCTGATTGGTCAGTCACGATATTCAGGGCAACTTAAGTCAGTGCTATATGCTTGATAATTTTTCTTGGCGAAAGCTTTGTGTTTGGTTAACTAAATTATTAAAGCTTAATTCAATATTATGTGGACAATTTCTTAATTCTGTCATCCTGGTATCGTGGACTCACTCTATTGTTTCATACAAACGCAGCTGCTGCCATTTTTTTGTACACTGTAATGGATTATAAAATAACTAACAAAACTAGTACTACTTCCTTAATTATTTATGTGGTGAAATGTTGAGTAAGAAAACTGGTAAGACTGCACTGTATACCTAAAATGTCTAATTTGAACTTGTTGTTTGCTAGCAACTGATTCCTTCATGGAAGCTTTGCGTTCAAATATTTCAACTCAGATCAGTGTTTCGTGTCTAATAATTTTGACCTAAACATCTAAATAATCTATGAAGCAGTTGTGTGGGATAATGTTATTGATAATGTAGTCAGTTGTTACCACAGAATAAAGATGTATATTATCCCTTACTTAATTCAAGTGATGAAGGATTTTGAAAGTCTGACAATAATCAATGTTGAGTGCTACTGTAAGATTAACTCTGCCTGGTTTAAATGTTTCAAAATGAATAACAGTTGAAAATATTCTAAATTTAGAAAAGTAATCAAAAAGTTACATTACTTTTATAAAGTAATTGAAAAGTTACACTACTTTTTACATTTTAAAACAAGTAACTTGTAATCTGTAACCTATTACATTTCCAAAGTAACCTTCCCAACACTGATCATGACAAATGACGTTCAAATACACTGATCTCAGGTCAGCCGTGGGGAACGTTCAAAGCAGGCAATCTTTTCCTGTGTGACTGAAAGTTCACAGCAGCACTACAGTTGAGAAAAACACAACTTAACCACTTCAAACAGTTTTACATCAGTCTTGCTGATCAGCATCCACATTTATTTTCAGCCATATCCATTTTGCTCAGATTGAACCTCTTTAGACAGAAAAAGGTGTCCAGCTGAGTTGGGACTCGATGATCTCAAATCTCTACGTATTATGACAGCTTGACGCATTTGACTGGAATCAGGGCAAATGCGTCTGTCTAACCATCATGTCCTGGAGGACAAGCTGGCAACGGTTTATTCCCCCAGCCTAAGTGATCATCCAGTGTTTCAACATGTCTGAACCATTCCTTGGTATGTAACCCAGACGGCAGCTGTAATTACTGACGTTCCTCAACCTGCTTTTACAACACACTCACACGCTCTCAAAAAGACACCCTAACATACTCACACACATGCTCGACACCGCAAAATAGCTCACGGCAGCTATAATGGGGTTACTGAGTTTTTGCTAGCTGTAATTGCTAGTAATTTACCACATTTACAGAAAGGGTAGAAATGTGACATAGGGCCAATTATTCGATATGAATCCAGAAAACACTTATTAGTTCCAGAGAGAAATGGCAATCTGAATCAGCCTGGCGTTTACTCACTCAGACCAGCAGCTCTTACCAGTTCATGACAAATCGCATTTGCAAGCTAGTTTTATTATTGATTGTGGACTGGAATGTTCTCCTCTAATCACTAGTGAGATTTATGAGCAGAAGTCTTTCGTTAAACAAAAGCAGGTCTTAATGAGGGCGCTTGATGGTCCGTGCTGTGAATACAATACCATTAGAGGAATCTCCAATATACTTCAATGTAAGAAGGTTTTAAGGGTCAAAGTTCAGCTCACCAGGGACCAATCAGACTTTGGCATGGACAGGATCTCAGCTTGTAATGAAGGCTGTGATGCGCCATTAAACTGCCCTCGCTGCTCTTGCGTATCTTTCCTTGTTTGCTTCTCCTCATCAATATAACCTTTATTATACTCCTTCCAATTTACCATTTGCAGACACCGCGGTTCGCTCAGACTACACAGGAAACAAGGGGCTAATCTCTCACTCATGCTCTTGCTTCCTCCTGCTGTTATTTGCTTGGAGTATCAGTGTTCAGATGTAAATCTGCCTCAGAATGAGAGTTACTCATGGGCCCGGCTATAATTCCATTACAGGGGAAAATACAAATCCCTCATTTATGTATGACAGGAAAAACAACATAAAACATGCATCAATTAATTATCGCTTCTATTCAAAATTAAACCAACAGGAGCAGAAACCTAATCAATTTCTCTGGTAGACAGAGATATAGAGATAGAGCAGAAGCTGCTGGTTTAATCAAACTTTCAAGCGTGCTAAGCTGATCTGAGGTATTGATGAGCTGTAGAATATGGGCATTGGAAGAGATAGTGCAGTATAAGAACAAACTGATGAGGTTTTCAGGATGTCACAGTTTTAACAAGCTGTCTTTATGCTTGAAGCCATTCCTTAAAGGGATAGTTCACCAAATAAAAGAAGAGAATTCTTTTATCACTTACTCTAATGTCATTCCAAACATCTATGACTTTTTTCAAATGGGTTCAAAACAATGTCAAACACCACTTACTGTAATTGTATGATCCAAGACACTGCTCAAAATATCGGGTTGGAACGACAATGAGGATGGGTAGATGATCACAGGATTTTTATTTTTGAGTGAACTATCCCTTTAAAGCGAACCCTAGGTATTAAAACTTGTATATTGGCTACATATAACATGAATTACGTCGAAAACTCCACTTAAATACTTTCCAAACAAAAAAAATCAACATTATTTTATACATATTTTGGACTATGAGGGGCACCATTATTTTTAATGATGTCAAATGGTTGCACTTGGTGTGCTACTGGCGCTACCTGTTGCTATTTTTACTGCAGCACAACTCAAAATACTGATATGATGCCACATTGTGCAGCTCTTGGTTGTAATTTTCAGTTGAAGGGCAACAACAGAAGCAAAGTCTTCACTGCTTTACTAGAGATAGAGAAAGGAATGGGAAGATGCCTGTGGATGAATAAAACTTCTTTGAGAACAAAATGTTCTCTCCACTTTAGCCCTGATGCCTTTGAGGATTTTAGTAGATAACTGCTACTGAAAGAGCTTACAGATGGCAGAGACAAGAAATGCTAGATGCCATCCTCGCAGGATGTAAACATCCCAACACTTGTCACGATGCCGTGGCCACTAAAGGAGTTTCTCATCACAGATTTCACTTAATATCTAGGGGCGTTTAGACTCCTTCTGGTGAAAAATCGACGGTTCGGAATTTGGTTTAAGCCTACACTGATATCCATCTCCACCTGTAAGCTCTTTCAGTAGTTGTGGCCATTGTATCAGTTAGGGCTGCCCATGACTAAAGATTTTGGTCGTTCATTTTAAGCATTAGTCGACTATTAGTCACACTTATATTAATAAACCATATAAATCATAATAATGAGCCTTTAATTGCCTACATAGCCTAATAAGTGCTCAAGCACACGCAAAAAAAACCTTGCCACAGTGCAAGGATTACATAATCTAAGAATATTTGTTTTCTATTTGAATTGGTAGACGTTTCACTCTCTATAGATATAATTTTCATGTCTGTAAGGCAAGTATACACAGGGTTTTGAAGTTTCGCGTTCAAGTTCACAGAGACTGAGACGGCAGAAAGCGCATTCTGTTCGCTTTAATTATTTTATAAAAGTGCAACATTTTATTGTTATTGTGAGCGTTTATTGTAATAAACGTAGATTCTTTACTGGTTCTAACAGATTCTTTACAGATTGGGGGCACCCCTAGTGTATTCCAAGCGCCTGCAACCATTTCACGTCATCAAAATAATGGTGCCCCCCATAGTCCAAAATATGTATAAAACAATGTGGATTTTTTAAATATAAATCTTTTGTGGGTTTTATACTACATATTTCAGTAAGAGATATCATTTACGTTATATTAAGCCATACAAGTCTTAACATTCACTAGGTTCCTTTTAAGAGGGGTTGTTCACACAAGAAAGAAAGGTAAGGTCTTAAGATGTGGTTTTGAAAGTTGAACTTCTGTTAACCTCACACAGTGTCTTCAAAATAAGAAGCTTACGCATGAGACACTGAAAAAGCAGTGAGACATACCGCAATTGTCAAAGATGTCGGTTTAGCAGCTGTTTACATAGAAAAACAAAAAGCAGTGAAGTGGAACACAAAAATGCATTCTGTGTGAACCGGCCTGTAGTCTTCAAGAAAACAGCAGTTAGAGAATACGATGACAGACATCACACTGGAGAATGCCAGACAAGACAAAACACGAGCAAACCAGACTAGGAATGACTACACTGGACCAGTCCAGCACAAACTAGATTAGACCAGAACAGGGTAAATTACTGCACTGATTGTACTTTGCTTCGCAGAACTTTTGCCAGTTTATGTGTACTTGTGCGCGTGTGTGCATCTCTTTTCTAAAGTCGTGTCAACAGAGACAGCTGGGCCTAATAAGGAACAGAACAGGCCGGTAAAAATAATAATCAGCAGCAGAAATGGTGCGGCCCCGCTGTGCTAGAGTTCATTTCCTCATGGCAGCAATGACACTCATAGCCCACATTAAGAAAAGCCACTGGCCAACAGTAACTATGCCCACTGGGATTAAAAGAGTAGAGCAGCTCTTTGAACACTTTCAACACGAACATCTATAGCAGCTCTAAGAAGACGCAACTGAAAGGGTACAGAGAAGGGAGGAATACAGAAACATAGTCTGCAAAGCTTTGTCTCACCTGCTGGTAGGTTTGAAATCTGCTGCTGTTGTATTTGAGCGATGAACGCCCCCCACCCTTCAAAACAACAAAAGAATTAAACAAAAAACAAGTAAATAAATGAACAGAAATGTAAGACAAAAATGATAAAAACATGACCATAAACAATAATTTAAATAAATTTGCATTTCCCAAAGGAAAAACTGATGTTTACATGGCAGTAAAAGTGCAAAATATTTTAAAAGATTGTGGATGAAGTTGGTGCGGCATTTTAAAGACTCAAAAAGCATTGGGCATGTAATGTAATGCAGACACATTTCACCATTACAAACAAGGGTGGTTCTATTATCTCTGGTCTGGCCAGATATTCCTCCCCTCAGGCAGGGTTGTGGCCTGGACGCCACTGGAGCTTATCAATTCATGGCCAGCACAAATGTTATATAATGCACCACAGACAGACAGACATTGGAGTTTCCTTTACTGAGATATCACTGACCCTAGGAGAAACTTAATAGGACCCAAAGAGCCCATCATTTAGGATCACAAAGGAGAGTGTGAGTCCAGGACAGCCCTCTGTGCTTTACAGAGCTGATTTCACACAAGAAGGAGATTTGTGATTGTGGTTTCTGACTAGAAAGCAGTCAGGCAGTGATATCCCTTATGTCTTCTGTGCAGTAAAACCTAACAGTTCATAGCCAGCAGCTTTTTGCATTTTTATCTCTTGGCCTGTTTCCAGTGGTCAGTTCTTTTCTCTGTATGCCATTATGTGGTCTGCCTGGGATACCAAAGGGCATCTAAGGAAAACTTTTCTTATCTTCTCCTGGTCACATATGCGAACACACACTTCATCACAAGAAGTAGGAGACAAATGTCATTCTGTCCTGCCAGATACTTTCCAGTCAAGCATAAAAATAAATTAAATTATCTCGGAAACAATCAGTTCTAGAGACCTTTGCCTTACAAATAAGATCCAGCATGGATATAAATATATAAACTATATACAAAATAAGCAAGAACAGAGACTTATTCTAAGCAAAACGTATTAATTAAACATGCCAGCATTTTCTTCAATGTACTGTAAGCATCATGGCATGTATGTGAAAACGGTTTAATCTTTTCATGCAGCCCTCATGAAACGCTCATGGGAAACTATTAAATGCATCCTTGAAAAACCTTCATGAAAACCCTTTGGACACACTTTCTCTCTCTCTCTGGGTGCACACACACACACAGTGCAAGGAAAATGCAAAACGCATTTCTAAACAGTAAATGAGATGTCACACTTTTCACTAAAAAATGCCTGGTGGCCACAGTTGAAGTTGCAAATGAACCAACAGATTCAAGCACACAGACGAGCACATTTACACATCGGGAGCGAATACAATACTTTATAATTAAAAGGGAACTTCATCTCATTTGACTGTCTATTTTTTTCAGAATGCAGAAAAAAAATGATTATTTTCAATTAATTAAAAAAATAAATCTAGCATTTGAGCTAACAACAAAAGACTCAAACAGTCAAACTAATGCAGTAAAAAGGTACTTGGTACTGACTCTGACTGGATGAGCTACAGTCAAACCAAAAATTATTCAGACAACAGATATAATTTTTGATACTTTTTTACTAGTGGGTGCAGGACACTATAGTTCATTTATGCAAGAGAGGATAGACATATACCCAAAAATTCTGCATACAGTGGACTACCAGTACAATTTGGGACCAAAAAGTATTCAGACACTTTGACCTGACAATGTTTTGCTTAAATGTTTTTTCTTTAATTGCTAATACAACCTTTTATACACCACAGACTGAACAAAATTAAGCATGGCTTTGTAATTGGTCAACAAATTATTGATAGTTGTGTAGATACTGGCATACTAGCAGTTTGTCTGAATTTTTAGTTGATTGTAATCCATTACATACCTTTCTATCAAAGTTATCAAGATGAATTTGTTCTGACACAGTTTAACTCTGAGTTCTTGTCAAATTTTATTACCATTTTCGAAACTATAGTGAATAACCTGTGATAATGTGAGAAATGTTGAGAGTGTCTGAATAAATTTGGGTTTGACTGTACATTCGAAACTATTATAAAACAGATATCAGTTGTGTTGCCGCTCGATAAGTGTAAACAACTCTTAAATATTAAGATGTTCTGAGATACTTCATACTGCAGCCCTACATACTGTATATATTATCAAAAAACATCACAAAAAGAGATATGCAAAAGGAGTTAGTTATTTTTTGCAATTACAAAGAATAGCTAGTAAGGGTTCTCTCAGAGAACTACTCAAGATTCACAGATCAGCATTTCTCATACCAGCACAGAACTTAATATTCTGCTTAGGGCCATACAAATGTAGATCAGAAAGAACACGCAAGAACATTCAGTCTGAAAAAATAAAAAAATAAAACTATTTCTGTTTGGCAGCAGGCTTGATCCACGTGGCTGGAGTTTTAGAGATGTGTTCAGGAGGATCATAAATGTTCTCTCTGTAGCTCTTACCTGCTGAGAGCTGGTTTGGCTGATCTGAGCGAGTCACTGTGTGCAAGTGCTTCTGCCACAGAACTGTCACTGGAAACACGCTTCCTTTGGAGCTCTGCAACCCTGAAAAACCAATGCAAGAGACACACACAGACATTATCAAGAGGAATATGTGGTATTGAAACAGCAGGCCAGTCATTATATCTGCAGCCAACAAAAAACAAAGGCTGCGATGTACCACAGTCCAGCTGGTAACAAATCATAATGATGTGTGTGCTTGTTCTTTAATGTTGAAAGTCTTTGTGGCTAATAAAAACACATCTAATAGATGAGAAACACCCTAAAACATATAGAAATATGCTTAGATGCATAGCGTTTTTGTTTATAGTATATAATAACAGCATGTGAGAGAACAGGAAAGGAACAGATGAAGGTGGAGACAGAGAAAGATAGAGATACTATACTTTGATCTTCACTAGTGCATGTATCACCCTGTAGCAGTCTGATCTCATTTGGTGGAAAAACATTACGAAGACAAGAGAGAGAGAGAGAGAGAGAGAGAGAGAGAGAGAGAGAGAGAGAGAGAGAGAGAGAGAGAGAGAACATTTCTACAGACTCTAAAGACAATGCTTCCTGTCACTTTGTTCACCCACAGCTCACCCTGGCAAACTCAGCACTTAACACCACAAAGAGAACACCACAAAGGCTAATTACATCTTTTTATTAATTTAATATTCCTTTCATGAGTGATTCTGTGTGATTCTGAATTGAACAAAAGCATGTTCAATGTTGCCTCGGCGAGAGATCGTTATTTCATGCCCAAGGGAGTTAAGGGATGTAATAATGCCTGCCAAACGCATCAGCAGTCGTACGCCTGTGTGACTGATTGAGTCTATGCGACGAACAACAAATCAGGAGCAGAAAAGTTACCAAAAAATTGCATCTAAAACAAAAAGTGCCACTGATTTAAACATAAATAAAAAGATGAAATGCACAAATGCAATGCGAAAATGGAAGGAAAAAGGATGTGGAAAAAGGCGAGATCTCAGTTACAAGAAGGTGAGCCAAAGTTCTCAGAAACTCTGAAAGACTCCTGCTGTTTCGCAAGCATGTCATTAGGACTGCAGAAACTATATTTAAGTATCGACAAGGAAGAAAATGTCCAAGCCTTTTGCAACAAAAAGCAAGGCGAATGGACATAATGGTATCTGAAATCTTTTATGCTGCTGTTTCTACACATTTTACAAGAATAAAGAACCCAGAAATATATTTTTTCTTTCTTTACCGAACCAGAAACTAAACAGACTGCAGACATTTTGTAGCTTTGTATGCTTGTGGTGTTTCTTACACAACAGGGTTCAATAAACAACACACTATTATCGAAGTAAACAAGACTGATTAAAGAAAACTTCAGCTTTGATATGGAAAACCCAAGTGGTTTAGAGTGAACCCTGGAAAAGGGTGAGCGAAAAGGTAGTATTTGAATCATTAAGGCTGACAAATGACACATTTACAGTGAAACTCTAAAGTGTACACTCTTAAAAATAAAGGTTCTTTATTGGCATTGGTGGTTCCATGAAGAACCTTGAACATCCGTGGAACCTTTCAAATGCAGAAAATGTTCTTTATAGTGCAAAAAGGTTCTTTAGATTTTTAAAGAATCATAAATTGTTCACTGAAAGGTTTTTTGAGGAACCAAAAATGTTTCTTCTATGGCATCACTGCAAAAACAAGAGTGTACAGTCGTGGCCAAAAGTTTTGAGAATGACACAAATATTAGTTTTCACAAAGTTTGCTGCTAAACTGCTTTTAGATCTTTGTTTCAGTTGTTTCTGTGATGTACTGAAATATAATTACAAGCACTTCATACGTTTTCAAGGCTTTTATCGACAATTACATGGCTTTTTTGTAAAGAGTCAGTATTTGCAGTGTTGGTCCTTCTTTTTCAGGACCTCTGCAATTCGACTGGGCATGCTCTCAATCAACTTCTGGGCCAAATCCTGACTGATAGCAACCATTCTTTCATAATCACTTCTTGGAATTTGTCAGAATTAGTGGGGTTTTGTTTGTCCACCCGCCTCTTGAGGACTGACCACAAGTTCTCAATGGGATTAAGATCTGGGGAGTTTCCAGGCCATTGACCCAAAATTTCAACGTTTTGGTCCCTGAGCCACTTAGTTATCACTTTTGCCTTATGGCACGGTGCTCCATCGTGCTGGAAAATGCATTGTTCTTCACCAAACTGTTGTTGGATTGTTGGAAGAAGTTGCTGTTGGAGGGTGTTTTGGTACCATTCTTTATTCATGGCTGTGTTTTTGGGCAAAATTGTGAGTGAGCCCACTTCCTTGGATGAGAAGCAACCCCACACATGAATGGTCTCAGGATGCTTTACTGTTGGCATGACACAGGACTGATGGTAGCGCTCACCTTTTCTTCTCCAGACAAGCCTTTTTCCAGATGCCCCAAACAATCGGAAAGAGGCTTCATCGGAGAATATGACTTTGCCCCAGTCCTCAGCAGTCCATTCACCATACTTTTTGCAGAAGATCAATCTGTCCCTGATGTTTTTTTTTGGAGAGAAGTGGCTTCTTTGCTGCCCTTCTTGACACCAGGCCATCTTCCAAAAGTCTTGGCCTCACTGTGTGTGCAAATGCGCTCACACCTGCCTGCTGCCATTCCTGAGCAAGCTCTGCACTGGTGGCACTCTGATCCCGCAGCTGAATCCTCTTTAGGAGACCATCCTGGCGATAGCTGGACTTTCTTGGACGCCCTGAAGCGTTCTTAACAAGAATTGAACCTCTTTCCTTGAAGTTCTTGATGATCCTATAAATTGGTGATTTAGGTGCAATCTTAGTAGCCACAATATCCTTGCCTGTGAAGCCATTTTTATGCAACGCAATGATGGCTGCACGCGTTTCTTTGCAGGTCACCATGGTTAACAATGGAAGAACATTCTAACCCATTCTAACCCAATCAGCCTGACATAATGATCTCCAGCCTTGTGCTCGTCAACATTCTCACCTGAGTTAACAAGACGATTACTGAAATGATCTCAGCAGGTCCTTTAATTACAGCAATGAAATGCAGTGGAAAGTTTTTTTCGGGATTAAGTTAATTTTCATGGCAAAGAAGGAATATGCAATTCATCTGATCGCTCTTCATAACATTCTGGAGTATATGCAAATTGCTATTATAAAAACTTAAGCAGCAACTTTTCCAATTTCCAATATTTATGTAATTCTCAAAACTTTTGGCCACAACTGTAGGTACAATGTGAGAGAAAGACATTTTGAAGTTTAAATACAGAAAGAGGATATATCAGCGCATCTCAAGCAACCTAAAGACAAAAGGCTGACTGTTATCTCACAATCACAGCACACATGACAGCAGCAGCATCAGGACTGAAAGTGCTCTGAGGGTTCGCTCAATGTTTTCCATCGGGGGCCATAAACAAAAGCTCCTATCCGATGGCTTATGCAATCATGACATAATCAGGAGAGCTATGCCCAGTGCAGCGGCTTGTCTGTGTTTCAACCAGACACATTAGACTGCTTCAAACCGCAGGGAGGACAATGATAATGACACAAACACCACAGAGCTATTCAGCTATTCTGATCAATCAATTCCCTATTAGCCCCTTACTGAAGAACATCAGCTAAATATGGCTAGGATCGTGTGGAGCCCTTTGAAGCTGCATTTAAACTGCAATTGGGACCTTCAACCTGTTGGCTTCCATTAAGTCCACTATATGGAGAAAAATCCTGGAATGTTGTCTTCAAAAAAAAATTATTTCTTTGCAACTGAAGAAAAAAAGACTTAAATCTTAGATGACATGTGGGAGTAAATTATCATATAATTTTTATTCTGGATGTGAACTTCTCCTTTAAATAGAAGTATTTTGTAAATGTCTTTTTTGTCACTTCGAAAAATTTAAATGAAAGTATTAATTTCTTTCAAAAAATAAAAATCTTACCGACTGAAAAAAAGCTACTTTTAAACAGTAGCATATGTGGTGATTTAAATTCCGTACCCCATTAAGGGATCCTAGCATACAGATTTATGGCGTTTTGCTATATAAGTGCTTTGTAAATGTGGAGGGGGCATATGTGTCAATGATAAGGCAAACTCAGATCATAATGTAGCGCATTTTGTACTAAGTTATAAATTGAATTGAACTGAATAGACAGGAAATGAAATGGGAGAAAGAGAGGGAGACAGGATCAGAAAAGGTCCACCAGCCGGGACTCAAACTCGAGATGCCCGAAGCACAATGGCGCCATATGTTGGTGCGCTGCCCAAGAGGCTATTGGCGCTGACCTCACCATGCTTCTTAACTAGCTTAACTAGTAAGATTTCCATGGTCAGCTGGCTTCACCAGAATGACCATGCTGGCTGACAACCTTTAACAGCACAAAATCAGCACTAACTGGCATTAACCAGCCTGGACCAGCAATAGAAAATCATTCTGCTCTTTTCAGCAGAGCGTTCATCTAAGGTGAAATAATATAATAACAGAAAATAAACAAATTCACACTCCTGACAGACCTTTTACATTTACTGCACAGAATAGATGTGTGATGATGAAGCTTAAATGAACACTCCACTTTTTTTGGAAATAGGCTCATTCTCCAACTCCCCCCGAGTTAATAAGTTGATTTTTAGCGTTTTGAAATTCATTCAGCCGTTCTCCTGTTCTGGCGATATCACTTTTAGCATAGCTTAGCATAAATCATTGAATCCTATTAGACCAGTAGCATCGCGTTCAAAAAAATGACCAACGAGTTTCGATATTTGTCCTATTTAAAACTTGACTCTTCTGTAGTTATATCACGTACGAAGACCAGCGGAAATGTAAAGCTGCGGTTTTCTATGCTGATAGGATTAGGAACTACACTCCCATTCCGGCGTAATAGTCAAGGAAGTTTGCTGCCGTAACATGACCGAAGCAGGCGCAGTAATATCACACAGCACATGTGCGAATGTTTACTTCCGTCAACATATCCAACGTGCATGCACAGCACAGGCAGCATCGTCATGGAGACATTTGTGAGAGACGATTTAGAAGATATTTACTTTGGTGCAGATCCTGAACCGTATCAATTTGAACCAGAATTCACTGAAGCTAAGGTTTTGGAACGCGAAAGACAAGAAAGTGTGTCTGAACTGCCTGGGACAGAAGGGATGAGGAGAGCAGATTCGAGCTGGTGGGGCTTGCCAACCCATGCCAACTAAAAGTGAGTGCCTGTGTTGTCGCGAGTGGGACCAGGTATTGCCATCGATGGCAAGGGTGGATCTACCTGATGAGGAAGTGTCAGGTCGCAACATCCGAGGACTTGGATGCAATGCTGCATCCTGCAGTAGTAGATTTTTTTTTCCGGTTTGACAAAATAAACTAGAAAAAATGTCACACGCCGAGTGGACCTAATGGCCAGCTGTCGCAAGAGTAAGTTATTCCTGCAAACACTACATTATATAATATAAAGATTTTAAATGCATACTGTCAGTTTGCATTTTCAGGCTTATATTCATGATGTACACTTTTACTCAAAACTGACTTTAAAACACCACCGACTGTTCGCAATAACTTTCTTTTGCAATCACACATGGAATTTGGTCATAGCAAATACTGTAAGCCAACTGTTCGCCCAAAACTACTCTTCAGGGGTTGCCTAGAAATTATCAGCCTAGAAAACCAGCTGCTTTACATTTCCGCTGGTCTTAGTACACAATATAACTACAGAAGAGTCAAGTTTTAAATAGGACAAATATCGAAACTCGTTGGTCATTTTTGAACGCGATGCTACTGGTCTAATAGGATTCAATGATTTATGCTAAGCTATGCTAAAAGTGATATCGCCAGAACAGGAGAACGGCTGAATGGATTTCAAAACGGTAAAAATCAACTTATTAACTCGGGGGGAGTTGGAGAATGAGCCTTTTTCCAAAAAAAGTGGAGTGTTCCTTTAAGCTAAATATTTTGGCTGATTTCATCCAATACTTTAATAATTAAACCTTAAACATTCACTAAGACAGAAAAACAGAAATGCAGAAAAAAGCTAAATTACTGTCTATATTCTCTTTCTCTGTCTTGAGCTCTATTACCCCTCCAAACACAAACACACACACACACACACACGCACAGAGGAGATTAGCAGGGGCTGCGGTGCTGTATGACTTTTTCAGGCAGCTATAAATAGAGGATCGGATCAAGCTCTGCGCTGCAGGAAACGCTCTGTTTTATTCACTCTGAACCACAATTATCCTACTATACACACACACACACACACACACACACACACACACACACACACAATCACATTCTCATTTGCACATGCAAACATGCATAGACATTAATGTTTGAACCTGCCTACACATGAGTGTACGTTTATATAAAAAGCATTTTAAAAGCAACAGCTATAAGGCACCCTAGGTGGATGTTAAACATACAGTTATCGGTACACTAGAATTAGTGTTAATGTAGCATTTGTACAAAGCAGCTGAGCTGTGAGAACCACACTGCCATCAGGCGGCTCGATGCTCTACTGCTCCCTGTTGACTGACATTACAGAGCAGAAGCCGCTGTCAGCTAACAGCCATCTGAGTTATTAGCTGCTGCTGATAATGAAAATGTCTCCGGTATGGAAGTTTGTATAAAATAACTTCATTATTCATCAAAATATGGTTATACTGATAAGAAAGGCAAAGAATAGCTAACACAGTGGCACTGAATGCATTTTGGAAACAGATCCCTTTATGTTTTGTCCGTGTAAGTTTACAATGTCTCACCTGGGTCCGGGTGAGTTCGGTGGAGAAGAAGAGGATGATGGAAAGGCAAATTTACGTGGATCAGATGGGGCATCAACAGAGGAGTCCACCAGGTCTGGCATGCCTGGCGACGTGCTGACCGACTCTGTGACAACTAGCTCAGGGTCCAAAACGAACAGCTCATCCTGAGAAATTTCAGTCACGTAGTTAAGATGCTCCTGAGGGATGACACAGACACCAGACAAATGTGAATGACTTGTTTGTGGATAGTCAAAATTGCTCAACTGTACTTTGAATTACTCTAAGAGGTATTGTACGGAGGACTCACTTGAGCTCGATCAATCCTGTAGAATCGATCAGCTGTTGTAGCTGCAAACACAAAACATAAAAAAACAACACAAATCAGGCCTGTGATTAGGTACCAGACATTCAAGAGTGAGTTCAGGCAGAAGAGATGACAGAATATCTCTCTTGTTCTAGTGTTCAGGTCTCCAATTACACAAAAGTATTGTTTCAACATGTACACTCTATAAAACCCTGGGTTATTTTTTCAACTCAAACACTTGATTGAGACTATTGGGGAAGGAAGCTGGGTTGATTTGACCCAATTTGGGTTAATAATTGCTCATAATCAGTAACTCTACAGCGCTGCTGACATAAAAGAAATCATGCATGTCATGCACGTTCCAACGGTTCCCTGTGTGCAGATGCTTGCAGTAATCATGGCAGGCATAGAAGAAAACTAATCATAGCATAATAATCAACATTTATTCAACAATGTTCAATTAACATTTAAGTAGGAATATCGTTTAACTGTATAAAGCCCTATTTGTATAGTAATTATTTTGCATGGGGATTTAAGCTATTTTCAACAATGGTTACAATGATGATTATATACTATAGTGTGTCTATTTTCCAATAGTTAAAAAATGTTTGGTCAAATATTTAACCTAACCAAGCTTGGTCAAAACAACCCACCCTTTGAGTTGTCAAAATGACCCAAGCAGGTTTATTTTTTAACCTAGTATTTTTTAAAGCAGGGGTCTCCAAACTCCTGCAGAGTTTAGCTCCAACTTGCCTCAACACACCTGCCTGGAAGTTTCTTTTATGCCTAGTAAGACCTTGATTAGTTGGTTCAGATGTGTTTAATTAGGATTGGAGCTAAACTCTGCAGGACACTGGCCCTCCAGGGCTGAGTTTGAAGACCCCTGTTTTAAAGTGTAACAATTTTAATCAACATATCTGGAAGGGCATTAAATCTGTCAAAGGATTTCAAAATATGTTCATAGTTGATATGGGCCCATGACACTCCTGAACAGGTTTGACTGAAACAAATGTCAGTAAAATGATCTGAGTGAATCAGAGGCTATGTTTGCTTAGTGCTCAGATAAAAAAAAAATATTGTATAGCTGTTCACATTTTTGTTTTAAATGTGGCCAATACCACATTTCCAGTGTGAACAAATCATGGTTCTAAATTGACCCGCACAACCAAAAGAACAACCACAAAATCTGCCCAGTTGCTTCTCAAAACTAGTCTAAAACTATCCCAGTCACATTCCGTGGGGGTTAGTGCGGTCACTTAAACCAACGGAGTTGAAAGACAACCCGCGGCAACAGTGAAAAAAGCAGTGAAGCCCAATTCTGCGGGAAAACTGTGGACTTGGCAACACTTGCGCAGTGCGTTGTCATATGTAAGTAAACACAGAGGACATGAAGTAAGCGATTATGTGTTTATTTATCATGTTATCTCCCGCAGAAGCCAGTGAAATTATGCACAGGCAATATGAAAAACAAAGACAAGGATGTGGCACAAGAGAGCAGAGTTTTTAGAAAATTTTATGATACAAGCCCTCATTTTGCTTGTATATAGAGTTGTCACTCTAATACTTATGAGTTCTGACACATCACTGTACTTCCACTGACTATCTTTCACAACTGTCTTGATTACTCTGGGTATGTAAAATCTTTGAAGTCGTGACTGTTCAGACTGGGCTTACATTGCAAAATATCTGATCTGTATCGGATTTAGTACCACATACGGAAGTGGCACAAATTTAATTGAAAAGATCAGATTCCATGAGGTTTGTGCTGTTTGCACTGTCATGAGAAAAACATAACTCATCACACATCTGAGAGTCACATGTGAGCAATAAAATCGGATTTGGGCCACATTTTCCTGAAGTGAATGTAGCCTCTGGGTGCCACAAGAAGGCAGGCCAGATGCTTGGGCTATGTCACACTGCAAACCTTAGTGCTCAATTAGATTTTTTTTTTTGTATAGCTGTTTACATTTTTGTTTCAAATGTGGCCAACATCAGATTTCCAGAGTGAACAGATCATGGTTCTGAACTGACCTGCATGCCCAAAAGAAAAATACAAACAGGGTTGCCAGGTTTTTACAACAAAATCTGCCTAGTTGCTTCTCAAAACTAGTACAAAACTAGCCTTGTCACATTCCGTGGGGGTTAATGGGGCTGCTTCAGTCCACTGAGCTGAAAAACAACCTGCAGCAACAGTGAAAGAGTAGCCCAATTCTGTGGGAAAACTGTGGACTTGGCAACAGTTTGACATAAAGTAAACACAGAGGACATAAAGTAAGCGATTTTGCATTTATTTATCATGTGATATGTCGCAGAAGCCAGCAAAATTATGCACAGGCAATATGATAAATAAAGGCACTGATGTGACAGAAGAGAGCAGAGTTTTTAAACTTTTATCATATGAGCCCTTATTTTGCTTGTATATAGAAAGTTGTCACTCTATACTTATGAATTCTGACACATCACTGTACTTCCACTGACTACCTTTCGCAGCTGTCTTGATAACTTTGCACATGTAAATTCTTTGAAGTGACTCCCATTGAAGTGACAAATGGCGTAAAAGTCGCATGAATTCCGATATGACTATTTAGACTGGGGTTGCATTGCAAAACATCTGATCTGTATCGGATTTAGTACCACATATGGAAGTGGCACAAATCGGAATTGAAATGATCCAATGTGCTGTATGCACTGTTATGAGAAAAACAGATCTGAGTCATTTGTAAGCCAAAAAATTTGGGCCACATATGCCTGCAGTGTGAATGTAGCCAGAGGGTGCCACAAGAAGGCAGACAAAACGCTTAGACCAGTGGTGTTCATGGATTGTGAAGGTGTGTGACACTCACACACAAAACACTCCCCTCATCTCGTCTTAATGAGCAGGAAAAAAGAGATTGCAATGGGTCTTACATCTCATCGAAGCAAATTACTCCCAAAGAGAATGGACTGCTGAAAATACACACAAAAACAAACTCCCAAGAGCTTGTCCTCTCACCTGTAAATACAACTTTTGCAGCAAAAGTAATGAATGCACTTGATACTTTCCACTCTGGTGACATCTGCTCTGGGGCATGTACTATTTACGATGATCCACGAGAACTGTATAACACTGGCCTCGGAACATACTTTCTCCATGCTTGCAGTAGTAATTATTTGACAGCAACTTCATAACACTGAACTGAGATCAGAAGTGCTGCCACAATCACTCTAAAAAGTTCTGACTCATCCTGCAGTTCTCTGCTCTGGTAATAAAGCCCTCGGAAGCCTTTTAGTCTTAAAATGAGGAGATGAGTTTTGCTGTGGGCCAGTGCGAAGAGAGGAAGGAGGGACTGGAATGAAAGGATGAAAAAAGGGTGGAAAGATGCAAGTATTGAACAGGGGATTGTGATCTACTATTTCACTGGTTTGATGTGTAGCAGTTTAGGATCTATGTGAATGTGACTCAGCTGTCACAGAGGATTTGTGTATAATGATGACTGACTCCCCATATCTTGAGATGCTGTCAAAGGAACGTCTGAAGGCCCTTTCAAAGCAACTTGCATCAGTGCTTCAATGCACCTCTCAACAAAAGTGTCACCTGTATGTGAAAATCGATTTATTTTTATTTCTCAATCATCATAAATTACACAATGTGTATAATTATCTCTTTGATCCATTACAGTTCAGTGCATTAGAGAATGTTTACATATAAAGAATGTCATCTGAAAGCCTTGACTCCAGCGCACAGTACATTAATCTATTTAAATTAGTTGCAATTATATGGCACTATATAAATGTGCCTTGATACTACTAGGTTGTAAACACATCAGTGCATCCTTTTAATCAAGACATATGTAGTCCAATTCTCTACTTTTCACTAAGCTGACATTAATCCACATCTTCACAGCTTCACGCTGATCAAAAAGGAGATTACTGCAAGAATTAGAAAGCTGTTCACATAAAGGCACGCACAGGGCCAATAATAGGCTTGTAGGATAGAGTCTAAAAAAATAATAAAGCACTGTTTAAATAAATACACTACCATTCAAAATTTTGATGTCAGTATGACTTATTATTTCTGAAAGAAGTCTTTTATGCTCACCAAGATTGCATTTATTTGTTCGAAAATACAGTAAAAAAAAGTAATAATCAAATATTATAATATTAGAACAAATAAGTGTTTTCTATTTGAATTTATTTAAAAAAAAAAATTATTAAATATTTTCAGCAGCCATTACTCCGGTCATCGGTTCAACATGATCTTTTAAAAAACATTCTAATATGCTGATTTGTTGCTCAAGAAATAGTTGTGCTGCTTTAATATACTTTAATTGATAGAGAAAGTTCAAAAGAACATCGTTTATTTTAAAAATATTTTAAACTCGTCTCTAAATGTCTTCATAATGCACAATTTAATGCATCCTTGCTGAAAATTTGTATTTTCATAATAACAAACAATTAATAAAAATTAAGAAAAAGATTATTCTGATAGCAGCTGGTTCTAAAATATCTGTCACGACAGTAACAGTTACTCACGAATAGAAACGGTTTCTATTTCTGCGACATGGCGGCTGAAACAACAACACAGACTATAACAGTTCTAATCTCAGGTACTGATTATGTGCTTTCTTCAATGTTAAATGTATCTAATGTGAGTTTGAATATCATTTTGCATGAAATGTATAGCCATACTGAAAGCAACAACAGATAGTTTACCTCAGATTTTGAAGCAAACACGTTAAAACTGCGAACCAACAAGTGTTTTCCATAACAAAGATGGTGTCAGTCACTTAATATTTAATTTAAACAGTGTTAAAACAGTTACATATTTATGAATTAGATTATAAACTTGTCAGTTTTGTTGAGAGTGCAGTGCAATTCTGCGCTTCTGAATGGCTTCTGGGCCTTGAACGTGGTAGTTGTGTTGCTGTCTATGCAGGGTCAAAAAACTCTCTGAAAAATATCCTAATTCGTGTTCCAAAGATGAACAAAGATTTGAAAGGTCATGAGGGTGACTAATTAATGACAAAATTTTAATTTTTAGGGGAACTATACCTTTAAATTACCTTCTGATGATCTACAGGTGTGATCTGGTGGAGCACACATACGCACAGAGTGCACCATTCCAGACATGCAGTTAATATGACGCAAACAGCTCTTCCCTTCTTTCCCTGTGGCTGTAATTCTCTCCTGCTGAAAGTAATCATCTTGGCACTCCTTATTAGCACTGAAATGCCAGAGTAGATTCTGTTCTTTAGTATGGAGATTTACGACTCCTTCTCTGTTTCCAGCTTTGATTCTGGCACTGATAAGAGAATATTTTGTGGGTCTGACTCATGGTTTTGAATCTCTGACCTTTACTCTTTGCCATTTTATTCACTGCAAACACCTACAGCTTTGTGCACTGATAAACACAACTCCAGCCCACATCCTTGAGGGCCACCATGGCACATTTGCTGTTTGCTACCCCAGATCTGAGTCTGAATTCTAACATCCAAACCACTGTGAAAAGAATACTCACAGTCGAGAAAGCACCATTTTGGCGACAGCCTCTGAGACGACAAAGCCTTCGATTTGGTCCCGTCACCTTCCTGTGAATAAAAAGAGAAGAAAGTATAGAGTAGGAGATAGAAAGTGAAAAAAGGTTGACAGAATTCAGATTAGTGTCAGTTTGTCAAAGAAAATGAACAGTATATGAACAAGTTTACAATTTTCATCACACACACACCCACATACACAGACCTGTCATTATTTTCTGTCACATCAAGTCTTTCCCTAAAGCGCCAAACTGCCATTTGAAGATCTACTGTATATAAGTCATGCAACTAAGTCAAGTACACACTACAAAGACTAGACTCACAGCACACATGAACACAACACCTGCATGCACCATCACTATAAAGAAAGCTGCCATTCTCAACAGAGGATAAACGTGATCCAAGGCATTCATCCAAACAAAGCACACGGGAGCACTTAGGACCCAGGGGAAATATCCAGGGAGCGAAGTTGGATTTAACTTAGTAAGCGCTTTCTGTAATTTCTGCTTATTTGAAGTTTCACCCATAACATCTGTCATAAGGGAACGCCGTACTAACGAGGGCTCTCTTCACGTCTGCAAACAGACTAGTGTCTAGGAGGCGCTAGAGTGCTCTAATCTCACAGAGAATGAGGTAGGAGAGATTTAGGATGAATTTCAAAATACACTGCTTTAGGGATCATGTTAAGCTCTATCTAAAAACAAACTCTCGTGCTTATTTTATCTCTCCAGGGGTTTGTGTACTCTCACGGTAAACATGTCTGCCTCCGAGTCTACTTTTACAGCACACAAATGTGCTGCTGAAGTTTATCTAGTTTGGGTTTGTGGAAGCATGTCCATCAAAATCCAGGCTGTATTTCCAGTCTTGTTCCTGAAAGTGCTCCAGGTGTGCCTGTCTCACCTCTCACAGGTGTCTCACCCACCTGGAGCACCAGCCGCTGCAGAGATGGGTGACACGACACAAAGTCCTGCAGGAGACCCCATTACATTAGATACATACACACAGACAAAGCCCATCAGATCAGCCCGTCAATTCAGATACATACATATAAGATTGGAGCAGAGGGAGAAGACCCTACAGCATGTGAATTTGAGACTACTCTTCTTTTTGAAGAACACTTTATTCTGCCAGAGACACTCACACAACCTTACTGCCAAGGGTGTTTCATTTCGACCTGCTGCAGAGTGTAAGTGTGCGTGTGAGAGAGAGAGAGAGAGAGAGAGATTTTCCCTCCAAAATCAAACCATCATTTACTGTACATATACCTCTAAATGAAGGCTCTGACTAGTTTGCAAATCATTTTGTTTTTCAGCTGATTGCGAAGTTATATTTGTATAACCACTGCTGCTTGACAATAATGCATGATTTAAAACAAGACCAGAATGAGGTGGCTCACAACAGTAGAGAAAAAACAATTGTAAATGCATATATTAATGTTCACCTAACCAAGAAATGAGTCACAACAGTCAATTACTAGAACAACTTTTAAAAAAGCAAGATAAAACACTCCACCTTATTTTTAGTTGCTGACGTCAAAGACTGTGTGTCTGATTAAAGTACAGTATTTCATATGCCACTTTAATGAAACAATCTACATGAGGCGGATGTTGGCATGGATTCAAAATGCATTATTACATAAGGCTGAATATGGGTTCACTTGCTAAAGGACAAACATTGTTTGTGCACATCCCAATCCGTTTTGTCTGTGAATTACCGTCTAGAAAGTATCGGAACATCATCGGAATTCAAAATCTTATTTTATATGTCATTTTAATAATTAGGCACATTGTTGTGATACAGTATTAACAACATATTGTAATGTTTGATTTGGGCAACATTTTACAATAAGGCTCAATTTGTTAAGACTGGTTAATGCTTTAGGTATTATGTACTAACAATGAACAACATAAAAAATAACATAATTTATACAGCTCATACTAATTAGTTAACCTAGTAAAAAGGGTTATTTCACCCAAAAATGAAAATTCTGTCATTAATTACCATAATTTCTCTCTCATTTCAAACTTGAAAGACCTTTGTTAATCTTTGGAACACAAATTAAGATATTTGTGAGGAAATCTGAGAGCTTTTCGACTCTGCATAGACAGCAACGCAACTACCACGTTCAAGGTTATTAAAAGTAGGTAATTAATTATTTTTGCGTGAACTATCCCTTTAACCCAAAAAGAAAATTCTGTCATCATTTACTCACCTTATGTTATTCTAAACCTGTATGACAGAAGTCAATGATGGAAGTCAATGGTCACCAAAATTGTTTATGTTCCACAGAGGAAAAAGTCATATAGGTGTGGATC
The DNA here is from genome assembly GCF_049309525.1 of Garra rufa. Taxonomy (NCBI): domain Eukaryota; kingdom Metazoa; phylum Chordata; class Actinopteri; order Cypriniformes; family Cyprinidae; genus Garra; species Garra rufa. The sequence goes on from NC_133363.1 coordinate 35,432,668, forward strand.
AACATGAGGGTGAATAAATTATGATTTTGTTCAGTGATTTCATAATACCTATTTCATAAACTTAATACAGTTGAAGTAAAAGTTTACATACACATGCAAAATAAGAGGGATCGTACAAAATGCATGCTATTTTTATTTAGTACTGACCTGAATAAGATATTTCACATAAAAGACGTGTACATATAGTCCACAAGAGAAAAAAATCATTCTAAAAATGACCCCGTTCAAAAGTTTACATACACTTAATTCTTAGTTAAACTGTAAACCGCCCGCTGTTCTTCAGAAAAATCCTTCAGGTCGCACAATTTCTTTGGTTTTTCAGCATTTTTGTGTATTTGAACCCTTTCCAACAATGACTGTATGATTTTGAGATCCATCTTTTCACACTTAGCACAACTGAGGGATTCATATGCAACTATAACAGAAGGTTCAAAGTTTCAAACGCTCACTGATGCTTCAGAAGGAAACACGATGCATTACGAGCCGGGGGTGTAAACTTTTGAACAGAATGGAGATGTGTACATTTTTCTTATTTTGCGTACATTTCATATTTTTTTCATTTAGTACTGCCCTTCAGAAGCTACAGAAAAAGTTTTCCAGAAGACATATAGACAAATGAGTTAAATTTACCCTAAATTCAAAAAGTTTTCAGCACACGGCTCTTAATGCATTATGTTTCCTTCTTAAGCATCAGTGAGCATTTGTTCCTTCTGTAATAGTTGCATATGAGTCCCTCAGTTATCCTCAGTGTGAAAAGATAGATCTCAGAATTATACAGTCATTGTTGGAAAGGGTTCAAATGCACAACAATGCTGAAAGAATTTGTGGGACCAGAAGAACTTTCAGGACAAACAAGGCACTCATGAACAACTACCACTAAACAAACAATCCAGCTGTGGATCATTTAGGTAACAACACAGAAGTGTATGTAAACTTTTGAACAGGGTAATTTTTATAAATTCAACTATTATTTTCTTTTGTGGACTATATTAATATGCATTTTGTATAATCCCTCTTATTTTAGTAAAATAATTAACATTTTGCAGATTCTGCAAGGTGTACACTACAGTATGTAAACTTTTGATTTCAACTGTGAGTGTGTTGCCGGTTGTATAATAAACAATTGTGTTGCCACTAAATGTACAATCTGTGTCCTACAGGATAATTCAGTAGAGCAGAACTGTTCTGTTCTATACTGTAGTGCAGTATAACTTCTCCCTCATTATACTCTGACTGTGACTGACTGTTCCCATCATTAATCAAACCCTAACACCTCTCTCCTCCTCTCTCTTTTCCCATCCTCTTCATTTCTCACTTTTACCCCACTCCATCTGTGAACCCCACCCTCTCATTTTTTACCTCCTGTAGTCTCTCGATGTGAGCTCGGCAGGTTTCCAAATCACTGTCTCCCGGGACAACGATGAGACCCAGTGGAATTGCTGCGATAAGGAAAGACACGAAAAGAGAAGTTAGAACGAGGGATGAGGAGAAGAAACAGAAGCTTTCTTTCACTCTCACAGTAACAGTCTGCTGTGTGTTGTGAAAAACTTGGCCCACATTTTTCCTCTCAGGAGATACTGATCAGCAATGGGAGAAAGAGTAAAAATAAAAGAAGCGAAAGAGAAAGAAAGAAAAGCTATTTTCAGTCATTTCAATCTTTGTGAATACATCTGTAAGCAAAAGCATTGATGAATATGATTTATGGCAGCTGAATGCAACATGCACTAGCTCAGACCCAATCAAACCCATTCAAATTAATCCACAGAATCCACATGAAACAAGGTCAGACAGTAATAGGACGTGATGGGGAGGATGTGGCAAAGAGTCTAAACCACTGCAGGCATTTTGTAGACATGTGGCTGTAGGCCTGCTCTAATATGTGCTGTCAGTAAGAGAATATGATGAAATATGATGTTTCTGCAGTGGTTGCTGAGGGTACATGTGTCCTCTCATGCATATGGATATTCTCAAGTCCAAGTCACTTTAGAAGAAAAGGGTAAAAAGCATAGATCCCACACTGAGATCCCAACTGTAGCGTGATACAGTCAACCACCCTTAGCGTTATGAAGATACAGTAGTGCATATTTGAAAGCTGAAGGAGCAATAGTCATGCCCTCCCCTAAGCGGAGTCTCATGGGCTTCAGAAAGGCAGGGTAATATTTCTAAATTAAATGAGCATTCTCAAGAGGACGGCAAGTTTCTCTGACAAAGTGGGAAGTGAGAAACTGAGACAGAGAGAAAGCGACAGGGGACGCAGGAAGAAACGAGCAAAGAGAAAGAGTAGTGAGAGATGGGAGAGGTCTCTTCCATTGAGGAATGTTGGGTTGCTAAGCAACATCTGAACAGTCGTTCCCAAATTCAATTCAGGTTTGTTCTCTGCTCTCTCTCTCTTTCTGTTCAGTTGGTGGTATTGTCAAGGCTCTCCTGAAGAGTGAAGAGGGACTGACAGCAGTGAGCAGATGAGACACAGGGATGAGTGCTATATTTTTGTATCACAAAAGGCGAGAGTACAGAACAGCTGTATGAACAGCAAAGCTCTAAGCACTTTCTAACAGTTGACATGCACTTTAAAACTTTGATTTCAGTCAAACTAAAGCAATAATGTGTCTTTTTATGCAGTCTGTTTACTTTTTCAGAAGTCAGACTAACAGGCTTTGTGCAGAATGTATACAAGGTAATTACACTACAATTTGTCTCGGCATCTGCGCTTTTAAAAAACAGAGGGAGTGAAATGTGTATTCAATATTTTAATTATCTGATTATGCATTGTGTCTTGTATACTTAGACAAATAGCTTGATTATAACTGAACATCTATATGCACTTACTGTTGCTCGCTCACACACATGATGAAGACATTCTTGCACACTTATAGGATAAAACAAATCTTTTAGCATTTATTGTGAGGCTGAGAATTGATTGTCGAATATAGTTGCTGATATATCACCAAAACTAGAAATGTGACGTTCAAATCTAATACATCGGCACAAATTGCACTGTCAAAGCACAGCAAAAAGCATCTAAATGTATTCCCAAAGATCCACTTAATTCCATACACGCCACAGTCGTTTACTGTAGAGATGGGAAGACACCTAGTGCTGAGAAATACAACTGCAGCTTAAATGTACTATTTTTAATCAAAACAGATTTCTGTCCATTTCTAATTGGGGCTATAACCACTGTAGACATCCACTTGTTAAGTTGTGAAGTAACAAATACTGTTTTTTTTGTTTTTTGGGTCCAGACCTCCACTCTGTCTCAAGTGACAATAATTTCTAAACAGCTGTTTATGAGCACTGCTTATTTAAAGCCCTGTTTTAAGCTAAGCTATTTTAAAACTATGGTGTACACTACTGTCTGAGCTTACAGCATCCCAGACACCAGTATTTTAGTAATTCAGAAAAGATGAATCTCTGTATGGAGATAAAGGTTAGGATCATGATATTTTTAGTAGTATTACAACAGAGTAAGCGTATACTAGCACTGCTTGTTGTTTGCTTTTGAGATGTGATAGAGCACTTGAAAACCTGCAAACCGTCATGTGTGTGACATCAGATTTAAGAAGTGGATTGAGGAGGACAAGTTCACCCCTGTTCCTCTAATAATCAGAAATGTCCAATATTTGATTGTTTTTTGTTTTTAAGATTTATTTTTGTCCTTTTTGCATTTATTTTGATAGGACAGCAAGTATCTGACAGGAAGCGAAGTGGAAGAGAGAAAGGGGGACGTTTTGGGCAAGGTTAAGGCTAAATGTTGACATGCTGCCATGAGGCAGCCAGCGCCAACAAATTTTGATATTCTACTCTGCTGTATTCCTTTCTGCACAGCTGTGTTAGTTGTTAGGATGACAAAAAGTTTTAAAATGTATAACTTAATTTCAACATAATTCTTTGAAAATCCACACCACAGCTATAACGATAACAACACTGAGGAATTATATCATTGGAATGTCTTTCAGAAAATTTTTGTCCAGCTGATAAACAATAAAATCCACATGATTTTAAAGATTTTGCACATTTTAAAGAAAACCTATTATGCTCCCTTTTACAAGATGTAATTAAAGTCTCAGGTGTCCCCAGAATGTGTCTGTAAAGCTTCAACTCAAAATACCTCAAAGACCATTTATTTTATCATTTTCAAAATGCCTATTTTAAGTGGAAGCAGAAACACGCTGTTCCCTGCCCCCTTTTCTAGAATAGGACTGTGCCACTACAGTTTATAGCTCAGATACTCTGCTAATAAACTCTGTTTGGTTTCGATTATCATATCTGTTGTGCGGAAATTATGCGTTTTAAATCATTTTAGTTTAAACTTCTGATATACAGTTTTCTGAGCGCATACATCCACACACACAGAAAGCGGCATGTGAGTACAGATCTGTGTGGCAGCACAAATAGTGTTCTGTGCAGCCAAACACAGAACAGGTAGCATGCTTTGCCCAAACTTTTGCCATGGCGTTAGAACTGGTACACGATTGTCTCTTGCGAAAACACAGTGTCAGCACCATGGGTGGAAACGTGCAGATTAAAGGGCAGTAATATTATAATAAGATCTGCTTTCTACATGGGGTGCTAAATCTAATCGGCTCATTTTTTGAACAAGTTTGCACAGAAAGGCATATAAAAAAAATTCACTGGGTTGTTTTTTTCCTCGTTTTCTGGGTTGGTAGATGCACTGGGGACCCAATTATAGCACTTAAACAAGGAAAAAGTCAGATTTATATGAAATGTCACCTTTAAAGTGCTTATTATAAACAGAATATGATTCATTGGTATAGACGCCAATATCTTTATCGTAGTAGTTATCTTTACAGATATCGTTCTTAGTGTGAACAGGCCATTAGACAGAATTTTTTGGGGTTTTTTTTTTCTTTGTCTTTATTTTCTTAAATCCCTTTTAATCATTTAGTTCCTTTAATTAAAAAGAACATCACAACCCTTCTCCCTCCAGTGTTCAGGACATGGTTATGACTTTGAACTAACTCTTTAATCTCAGCACACCAGGTGTCACAAATGTATTTTCTGGACTGTAATGTGTGTGTGTTTTATACTTACAAGCTTCTTTGAGTTTCTCCTTGTCGTAGTGCAGAGCTTCATAATCATGCATGCTGATACGGTTCACTCTGATCCGTAACCGCTCTGGAAATGGTTGCTGACTACTGGATGAAAAAAAAAATCCAGTTACAAAAATAAAAACATGCAAACACAAAGAATGTACAGCACAAAGCAGAGCTTTCGAAGCGAGTGTGCTGTCTTGGCTAGGTACAGTGTTTTGCACTTCACTAAACAGTGCTGCTGTCGCCACATTAATTAAATCTGTCTCCACTTCCGATATTTAGCTTTTAAAACGAGGTTTCATTACAGGCCTATTTGCCGTCGATACAATTCCTTCACCTCGAATCGGCCAAGTGTGAACAAATCCTCAGAGAGAGCGATTATCTAATTTCAGCAGGACTACGCAAGCTTGTCTGTCCTCAGCAGCCATTTATGAGGATAATATATTCACTTCAAGTGTCAAGGAAAAGAAATGAGACTGCGACAGCGAATAAATCACACTAAATTTTCACACTTTCACTAACAGCTCAATAGAAAGAGACATCCATCCAGCAGATTAACTTTCTGCTCTGATATTTTTTAAACATCAGCTCATGCCAAATACTCAAATGTGTGTGTGTGTGTGTGTGTGTGTGTGTGTGCGTGCGTGCGTGCGTGCGTGCGTGCGTGTGCGCACATTTTGGTGCTGTGCCCTTTTAAAGAGCAGTTGTGCTCTTTAAATCTCATTCAGAAATTGCAGACCTTCTCCTTGATATCACATACATACCTGGGGTGGTGCAATATACCGGTATCGGCAATAACCGTGATATTTAAAAAAGAAATATACACAATAATATGCACACAGCATCCAGTGTGTTTTCACATATGATGCACTCACTCATTGAGCAGTGGTATTGATGTGCGTCTCTTGGTTTTCTGCACCATGTTGGCCTGGTTTCTCAGCGAGATGTGAATAACAGATGGAGCTAGTTTGCAAGGCTCGCCATCCACCTGCATGGGGATTGGCTTAAAGGTGGTGAGGGTGACTTCACGACACTGATTTAACCTCTCACCATGACCTCCGACCTGCAGCGTGGCCTACAGTCGTAACAAACAATACATAGACTATAAATTCACCAATCGTACTATAAAAACTCTATAAAAAGTCATTCGGGGGGGGGGGGTAAAACATACCAGTGATGTCATTGTGAACCCAATGACCTCAATGCAGCCATCATCATGACGCTGAGGCTCAAAGTCATGATGCTCACTTGGATTGCCCCATGGCATAGTGCCCGCACAGTACCTGTGATAAACATGTACATTCAAACATGCGGACTCGTCACACAGACACATCTAGAACTGAAAAGTAAGCTTTGCCATCACAGGAATACATTATTTAATACATTAAAACAGAAAACAGTTATTTTAAATTGTAAAAATATTTCACAACATTACAGTTTTACTGTATTTTTGAAGTAAATGCAGCCTTGGTGAGCATTCCAAACTTTTGAATGGTAGAGTAAGAAAAAAAATTGGTTTGTTACCTGGGGATATTGAGGAAGACCAGGCATTGCAGCTTTAAATCCTGGACTTTAGAGGTCAAATCTGTGCCATCACACTGTAAAGAATAAGATAGAGAAGAAAGTGGTATAAACTGAATAAGTCAGCAAAACAAACCAACAGTCAGCAGAAAAAAGGTTGAAACTCAAATTAAGGCACACCACCTCTCAGTGCTAAAGCCCAAGAGAAAGAAATGCAAACAAACAAGAACGGAAAAACAGAGACTTAGAGTGAACCCTGAAAAACACAGCATATTCATTTGCATATCAAAACACCCAAGCATGCACACATATTTCCCCTCTTGTTCTGCATAAAGGGGTCTTTGTTTAGTTTTAACTCCATACGTACCACCACTTTAATGTGTTTAGCCAGGTCTTTAGAGCTGCCCATCAAGAAATCAGAAAACGCTGTCTGGAGAAAAAAGAAACATCATTTGCATTTCTGCCACCACCAACTCACTGTCACATTACTGTTGTGGTTAACAAAGGGGTTGGCGTCTATTAAAGTCACGATGTAACAGAAGTACCGACAGATACTTTCTCTGAATACTGATGTACATTAAAGTGAAACTGATTATTGAAAAGAAAAAAATGGACTTTCTATGCATCCTTTAATGATTGGATAAAGGCTGATCTGATTGTGAGATTGCAGTCTATTGTAAGAAAGATTTGGAGATTAAGCACACTAAATGATTGGAGAAGTCCAGAATCAGTCTGTCATTCTACTGGAAGATCCAGTTATGAGATTCTTATTTAAATGCTAAGTTTACTTTAAAAAAAAAAATTCCTGATAATTTACTCACTCCCATGTGATCCAGAAAGATAAAGGTTTTTGAGGAAAACATTCTAGGGTTTTTCTCCATATAGTGTATTTCAATGGTGGCCAATGGGTTGAAAGTCCAAACTGCAGTTTCAATGCAACTTTAAAGGCCTCTACACGATCCCAACCCGAGGAATAAGGGTCTTACCTAGCAAAACAATTGGTCATTTTCTTAAATCAATAAAAATGAATATACTTTTTAACTACAAATGCTCGTCTTGCACTAGCTCGACTTCACGCATTTCGTAATCATGTTTGAAAGGTCACCCAGTGTTTCTTTCTGTGCAAAAGAAGGAAAAACAATGATGTCAGACGATTTTGGAGGTGGCATGATGTGAACCCTACCCTACCTTTTTGAGTCGAAGTACATGGACAAAAAACTAACCATGCGTGACCTTTCTAACATGATTGTATAATTCGGAGAGACGAGCATTGCAGTGCTAGTGCAAAACCAGCATTTGTGGTTAAACAGTTTATACTAGTGGTGGGCCGTTATCGGCGTTAACGTGCTGCGTTAACGTGAGACTCTTATCGGGCGATAAAAAAAAATATCGCCATTAATCTATTCTCAAAGTTGGGTTGGGAGCTGGGTCTAAACTACGCAAGATATGATGACTTTCACCTTGATATATTTTAGCGTGGATGACGTATACCTAGTCGAATTGCACTGTAGGGGGCGAGAACGAGTCTTCAACTTCTGTGAAATTACCACATCAAATGAGACGTGCAAACATGGATGCAGCTATGAAGCCGCTTCAGGGCAGGTGCGTTGCTAGACCCTTTTTACTGGGGCACGTGAGTTATAATTTACTTTGATAATCCCGAAATAAAGACATTAAACTATATGCAACAACTGAATTGACGCTTCTAAAAGCAACGCAGTTTAATGGAAGATTATGCACGCAGAAATCCATGCCCGTGCGCGTCTGTGTATTTAACAGCAACGCGCACGTCGTGCAGCCTTTTGCGCAGAAGTACATGGTTACACAAGTTTGTATAGGTAATTATGTTGTAAATGCAATTGTCAAGCAGTTTGTGATGCATTTTGGAAACAGGAGATGAGCACCTGATCTAATGCGCGCCACCTGGCCCGTTCTCGAAGACTTACTTTTAGTCATTATTTGGGTAGCACACATATTCTGAATGCCTTCAGCAGAATTCAAATTAAGCATTTTAATCTAGATTAATCTAGATTAATTCCAAGATTTAATCTAGATTAATCTACATTAAAAAAATTAATCTATGCCCACCCCTAGTTTATACATTTAATTTTTTTCACTAGATAAGAGCCTTATTGCTTGGATGGAATCATGTAGAGCCCTTGGAAACTGCAGTTTGGATCTTTAAACTGTTGGTCACCATTAAAGTCCACTATATGGAGAAAAATCATGGAATATTTTCCTCAAAAACCTTCATTTCTCTGCGACTGAAGACAGAAAGACATGAACATCTTAGATCACATGGGGGTGAGTAAATTATCAGGAAATTTTTTATCTGGAAGTGAGGCCAAACATTTTAAAAAGTGAAAAATGCATGGACGAATCATTCACAAGATCAATAGCATGCATTTGGAAAATTTACAGGATAAAGTGAGTCCTTTGTGAGAACTTAGCTATTTGAGTTTGAGAGTTTATGTGTATTTCACTTACCCCTGCATAGAACATTTTGTTTCTGAATCGGCTGTTAAATTTCTCAGGGTTGGCCTCTGAAGAGTAAGAGGAGAAAGCATCATTAATCTCAATTAGAACTAATAAATCTGACCGTGCAGACGAAACTCAAGCCTTTACTCTCACACAGCCACTGTCTTGCTATTAAACAGTCACATTTATATGACAGACTAGTGCGTTTACACCAACCTCGGGATTCATGGAACTCTAAAGTGACATGAGCATCAAACCCAAGGCTGAAGTAATTATTGAAGACGTCCAGAGGGAGCTGTGAAGCAGAAGAATATCAATCACTCTTCAGCTGCTAACACACTAATGCAAACAGAAACAGCACTGCAGGTGGAGCTATTACTGTACCTTGTCTGTGACCTGCTCATCTTTTTCCTCTGACCCAGCCTCTGGGTTGGGCTTTACAATAAGATTCCATCGATCCAGCTGTACAATATTCCCGTCCTCAACGTGAGACAGAATTTTACTCAGAGGTTCATCTGTGTAACCCTACATGCATACGATTGTAGAAAAAAATGCCCATTTAGCAAACCATTCTATAAATGGATGAGCAGATTATGCTGCATGAATTACAATAAAATTTACAACGAAGGAACATAAATTTCTTCTGACTGAATGCGCCTATGCAGATTTCGGACCAAAGGTTTACTCACCCCTCCCCAGTTTAGCGTCCTAGCAAGGTCATTTCCCGTGCCCAGAGGAAGTACTGCCACAGCAGGAGAAGGGTTTAGCTGTAGCTGATCAAGAGCAGACAAAATCCAGCCCACCTGAAACAACGAATCATTTAACATGAGTGTATGTGTGTGAGAGAGAGAAAGGGAGAGAGAAAGAGAGAGAGAAAAGCATAAAATGTAAAAAAAAAAAAAAAAAATTAATTAAAATAAATAAAAAGCATTATCAGACACACACACACACACACACACACAGCTAAAATCATCTAATACCTAAATGACAAACACATTAGTTTACACATCTTGTTTTGTAAAATCACATCAAACCAAGAGAAACCCACAAAAAAACACAGGAGAATATGAATATACTGCAGAAAACAGCAGTTTAGCTGTTCAGCAGGGTGGAAGACGAGTGATGGGAAGGGTGGATTAAAACTCGGTTATTTCGGTTGGGCTTAAGGCATTATTTCCAAACTTCTCTCTCATGGATCAAAGTCAGGGTATGAAATATGACTGCGTTCAGATTCCACTTTAACGCTCTTAATTACTCACACAAACGGATTAAGGAGATGTGACAGCATGGGGTAAACCAGGACACACACATCAGCATAATATGTCAGAAAACTCCTCAAACACATGACTCATCGGAATAGTGTCATAGTATTATGACTCAAGAGAATCATCTCTGGTGCAGCTCACAGGCTGGGAGATAAGACTCCAGTGCCGCCTCCTCCTGGAGGGGTTTATAATTCCTACATAAACCATTCACCTAACATCCACAAAAGGTGATCACAAACTATTTCTTAGCAGATTATTTTGTCAGATACAGACACATTCGCTCACTCACCGTGCCATCCCCACCACAGGCCAAAATTCTCAAGTTGTGTACTTTGCGATACATCTCCAAGCTAAAATATAAAAAAAACATGAATATGTATAAAACTAAAATATCAATCATTATCGTAGAAACAAATTATACCAATGGGACAGATTAATATTTTTCTACTAAAGTTGAAAAGACTGCTAGTAAACGCTAGTAAAAGCTGTTGAAGGAGTTCAGATGATTAAAAACAAGTTTGGGAACTCCTGTTGCGAAATATTCCACATGCAGGTACTCACCCTTCCTGAGGACCCCCCTGACTGAGATCAAAGACCTGCCGGGGGTTCAGGTACCACAGAAAGGACTGGATGATTTTAGCTCCCTGAGAGAGGCGGAGAGAGCAGAAGAGAAATGGTAACATAGGTTATTATCATTTTTATTTTTTATTTAATTATTATAAATATAAAAAGTACTAAATGAGTACTTGTTCTTTTTGCTATAGCATGTATTGTAATACCTGGTTTCCTCCACTCTTTGGGTTTACAAACACTAGCAGTGGCTTCATGAGTTGAGAGGGAATAGGTCTCACAATGAAGGGCTTCCATCGAGCCTCCTAAAAAAAGAAAAGAAAAAGAGAGAGGTGGGTGAAGATGTAAAATCCAAGGTGTTGCTTCTTTAATTGAATTATCTTCTGGCAAACAAAAACAATTAATTGGTTATACACATACCTCTGCACCTTTCTTGCTGGATTTGCGTTTGAAAGATGTTCGTTTCTTCTTTTTGCTTGACTTTAGTGAGGACTGCGATTAAAAAGTAGCACAGTAACATTACAAAAGCACTTCACAAGAAAATCAAACACATTCATTAAAAACACAATGAAAAGCTATTTAGATTTCAGCATAAAACTGCTCTCTGGTTCTAATTTCTAAGCATTTAAAATTCATGGAAAACACAGAACAGTTGTATTTTTTTCTTTACTTTTTTTTTTTTACTTTGTTCAGCACTTATTTAGTGCTGAACAAACAATTAAGGAAAGAACATAGTAAAACAGAGCAGAACATTTCTTGACCACTTTTTAAAAAGTAAGTACTACTACATATAATTAAAAAAATGTTGCATCTTTTTGTAGAAATGCTGCTCAGAACATTGTAGCCAGAATTCCTTAAGGTTTGTGCTGAAGGTGTTCACATCTAGCGTTTTATATTTAACTTAGCCATAGAGATGCTGATAGCACTGCTTAATAATTTACACAGTCACCAAATCCAATTGATTATCTAATTCACTTTGTGGATGTTTTTTTACAGGGTGTAATGTGTGTATACCTGAGGTCGGCGAACCCGTATGATCCAGGTAGGAGGTACTATAACGGCGGCATGTGCTCCTAATGAACACGGTTCTTCTATCTGCTGCAGCATAAAGCATGTCACCTTATTATGATACTGCAGACAGACAAAGAAAAAGAGGAAAGTTATACATATGTACATACTCTACAATATGAAAACACTAATGCATACAGAGACTGAGACTTACTGCTTGTTTGCACCAGGAACAGCTAATGGCTACAATCTCTTTACTGTGAAAGGCAAATTTCTGCTGAAACCCCTGTAAGTAGAGATCAGTTGTGTTATAAACTTTAAAAACTTTAGACTTCATTCATTAGCCTTTTGTAATGTACATGTAATACATGTAATTTCTCAAACACATTATACAGTCAAACCAAAAATTATTCAGACACAAGATGATATTTTTTAACTAGTGGGTGCAGAACACTATAGTTCATTTATGTAAGTGAGGATAGCAAAATAAAGTAAACTGTGACATATTATACCCAAAATTCTTCATATAGGTGACCTCCAGTAAAATTGACCTGACCATGTTGTGCTTAAGTGTTTTTCTTTAATTGCTAATGCAACCTTTTTTACACTACAGACTGAACAAAATTAGGCATTGCTTGGTAATTGGTATTATAGTAAATATTGTCATGCTAACAGTTGTCTGAATTTTTAGTTGATTGTAATCCATTACATATCTTTCTATCAAAGTTATCTGACGCAATCAAGATGAAGTTGTTCTGACACAGTTTAACCCTATTTGAACTATAGCAAATAATCTGTAATAATGTGAGAAATGTTGAAGGTGTCTGAATAAATTTTGGTTTGACTATATGTCTAAACACTCCTGACATGATCCACTTCACCCACCTTTCCACACTGTTTGCATTTGCCCTCTTGTCTTCTCCGATGGACCCAGTGGTGTCGCACTATTGCTGGCTGTAATAAAAACAAAAAATTCATATAGCTGTGCCATCCACAGATTACGATAATCTGTGCTAAATAAAATGCCACATCAAACCAGTAATGTTATGGAGTTATGCTGTGGGGTATCAATATCAAATCTGAAGTTTGGGATATGGAGAGAAGAGGAGCAGACAGCAGAACAAAAAACATGAGAAAAGAGGCCTCTGGAGATGTTTTCAAAATGTCTGTAAACACAGAGTTGTATGCCATGATGAAATGCCTGTATGAGGGTAGGAAAATACTTAAGTTTTTTAAATTAAGTATTAAATATTTATATAATTAAGTTTAAAGTTATCTTTTAGGATTAAGAGTTATAGTTTGGGTTTACACAAATTGTCAACACCAGGCGTGAGGGGCACAATGTGACGTGACATGAGTCATCATGACTAAATAAACACTATTAGACAGTGATACTGTCTACACAAGATGCGGCACAGAGCGATATGATGTGACACCAACAGTAAACTGATGCCCCATTCAATTTCTGACGTGTTTGTGTTACTTCAGACAACAGTACAAAAGGATTTGGAACTTTAACACAATGTTCATTTACACTAACAACACTGTAACGATACAAAGCTGGTTTAATTACATTAATATATTTGTGGATGTCATTCTGCCTTTAGCCGCGTAAAGGTGTCATCACAACTGTGTGAAAGTGTGTGATACCTGTGTGATTGAGGTGTGCACACTACATTTAGCTGCAGCACCTCTCAATTGCTCCAAAGCACGGTGACCTCTGAAAGCTCTGCGTCGCCAGGTGTGCTAACCCACCAAGGCAAGATGGGAAACAGAAGGAGACAGGGCACAGAGAGGAGCAGAAGTGGAATGAAGAGATAGGGATGAGGAGTCAAGGGATGGATTACAGCAGTGAGAGCGATATAGGGAAAACATAAAAGGAAAACAGAGGGTAAAAAGGGTAAAAGAGAGATTTAAACAGCAAACAGCATGCTCCTGAGGTGTGTGTGTGTGTGTGTGTGTGTGTGTGTGTGTGTGTGTGTGTGTGTGTGTGTGTGTGTGCACCTGGTATTCATCACGTTGTGGGGACCAAATGTCCCCACAAGGATAGGAATACCAGTAGATTTTGACCTTGTGGGGACATTTCTCAGGTCCCCATGAGGAAACAGGCTTATAAATCATGCACAATGAGTTTTTTTGAGGAAGTAAAAGTGTGCACAATCTCCTGTGAGGGCTAGGTTTAGGTGTAGGGTAGGTGAAGGGCGATAGAAAGTACGGTTTGTACAGTATAAAAACCATTACGCCTATGGAATGTCCCCATAAAACATGTAAACCCAACATATGTGTGTGTGTGTGTGTGTGTGTGTGTGTGTGTGTGTGTGTGTGTGTGTGTGTGTGTGTGTGTGTGTGTGTGTGTGTGTGTGTAAAACAGTCTGGGGTCATTCAGACAGCTGCAAAGAGCAACTTCACAATTTTAAAGGGTTAGTTCACCCAAAAATGAAAATTCTGTCATGAATTACTCACCCTCATGTTGTTTCCAAACCTGTAAGACCTTTGTTCGTCTTCGGAACACAAATTGAGATATTTTTGATGAAATCCAAGCGCTCTCTGACCCTCCATAGATAGCAAGGGTTCTTCCACGTTTAAGGCCAAGAAAGGTACCAAGAACATTGACAAAATAGTCCATGTGACATCAGCGGTTCAATCATAATTTTATGAAGCATGAACACTTTCTAATTGATTAATTTGTTGATGTACTTGATACATTTCTGGGCCCTGAACATGGAAGGACTCTTGCTGTCTATGGAGGGTCAGAGAGCTCTTGGATTTCATCAAAAATATTTTAATTTGTGTTCCGAAGATGAACGAAGGTCTTACATGTTTAGAACAACATGAGGGTGAGTAATTAATGAAATAATAAAAATAAAGTGCCTTGCGAAATTATTCATACCCCTTCATTTTTTTCACATTTTGTTATGTTGCTGCCTTATGTTAAACTACTTTAAATTACTTTTTTTCCCACATCAATCTACACTCCCTACTCCATAATGGCAAAGCAAAAAATAGGTTTTTAACATTTGTGCAAATTTATTAAAAATAAAAAACTGAAAAGATCCCGTTGCATAAGTATTCATACCCTTTTCTGGGACACTCGAAATTTAGCTCAGGAGCATTCCTATTGCTTCTAGATGTTACTACACTTCGAGTGGAGTTAAACTGTGGCAAATTCATTTGAATGAGTATGATTTAGAAAGGCACACATCTCTCAGAAAAGGTCTAACAGCTGAAAATGAATATCAGAGCAAAAACCAAGTCCTGAGGTCAAGATAACTGCCTGTAGAGCTGTGACAGACTTGCGTTAAGGCAATGATCTAGGGAAGAGTTCAGAAAAAAATCTGCTGCATTGAAGGTTCACAGAAGCATTATCCATAATGGAAGACGATTGGAACAACTAGGACTCTAGAAAATGTCTGCCAGCCCCCATCCAAGCTGACAGAGCTTGAGAGGTGAAAAGGTGAGGCAAAGAATGGCAGATAATTGCCAAATGCAGATGTGCAAAGCTTGTCACATCATACCCAAAAAGACTTGAGGCTGTAAAGGTGCTTCAACTATGTACAGAGTTAAGGGTATGAATACTTATGCAATGTACTTATTTCAGTGTTTTATTTTTAATAAATTTGTAAAATTTGCAAATCTGGTTTTTGCTTTGTCATTATTATGGCGTATGGAGTGTAAATTGATGTGGGGAAAAACTAATTTAAAGCAGTTTAACATAATGCTGCAACAAAACAAAATGTGACAAAAATGAAGGGGTATGAATACTTTTGCAAGGCACTGTACAATGACACACTGCTGTTGGCTGTTTATATCGAGCTATGATGGTTTTACAGCTATCAGTTTGACAGAGTTGGAAAACAGGCAGAATGGGAGAGATATTTTGAAAATAAAGAAAAGAAGAAAAAAGAAGAAAACTCACTTCCCGGATGTTCCGTGAACCTGACTCCCTGAAAGATGGCTTACATCTGAAGTTTATCTGAAAGAAAATGAAAAAATATTATTTTCTATAATACTATTCAGTATTTACCCTGATGTAAACCCCAACATACAGCAGCTTATCAAAACCACAAACTACTGTATTGTTTTCCAGAAAACATGCTCAGATTTTGAGGTTCCCAACTGAGCTTCACATTTCTATGGAGGGAAAAAGAAATTTTGGAATTGTATGAGAACAAAACAAAAACCAAAAGCACCACTTGCCTTTATGTCTTCTTTGAGTTTGTTAGCCTGGTTAGTGTAGAAGTACGATTAAAATCACCCCTGATCAAACATCATTTCACCACAATCAGCCCCATATACCAGGCAAAAATTGTCAAATCCACCAGCCAGATTTAATACTGAGCACACAGAATCTGTGCCTCATGTATAAAATAAAAAACTCCACCAACATCCCCATACTGACTTGCCCAATCAAACTGACAGTGATTAAGGTACTAATAAGAAAAAGAATATGTCTGGCAAGAAAACCTTTCTGCATTATATAATTAAAACCAGCTTTTGCTTAAATTCAACCCAATCAAGTTATCAAAAAGAGATTTGGATGCCCACTTCAAAGGCTGGATGGACTGAGAGCTAAAGTGGCTCAAGATGTTTGGCTTTTCTAGGTTTATCAGGCCAGACAGTCACCAGTCTTTACTAAGATCAGATGTGTGAGTGATCCATTAGCCCCAGCCGAGTCTGAGAAAAAGCTAGAGGGTTTCTCACTCTGAATGATGGGTCTTTGAGAGGCACCTCATCAAGCCCCTCCCCTTGGGGCGGAGCTTTCCAGTCCAATAACTGAAGGGAGGAACATGTATGGTCTGTGATGCAGTGTCATATCAGGTGTTCAAGGTGTCTACCTTTGTGTTCCCACTGAGATCGGCACTCACCTTTTCCAGCTGTTCAATGCAGATGGAGTGAACTACGATCTTGCAAGCAGCACATTTTTTCCGAGCAACAGACTTTTGCTGTGAAAAACAGGAGAAAGAGACAATAAACTTACTCTGACTGAGGTGGTCTTCACTTGATGCAAAATTCCTAAATCATAATGATTGCACATAATTTGAAAATTGAAATTATGCAATGCATTCTGTAAACTAGCCACCAGAGGGCAGCCTTACACTAAGAGAGAAAATATGAGTGAAATAGAGAAATGTGCAATTGAGAGATTCTTCTATTTCCCCTTTCACCATCCACCCATATTCTCCATTTATTATACCATCCTTTATTCTCTCTAATCTGGAATTTGTCACATTTCATCCTGCTATTTACTCTCCTCTGTTTACTCTGTTATCACTTTTTCATAGAGGGATTTATGCTGGCATTCCTATAGCACACACACTCACCAGGGTCTTGGCATAACAGTGCTGTTCTCCAACGTAACAGAAGTCCCCAGAGACATTTGTCTCAAACCAGATGTGCTCTCCATACAAAGCTGATTCCTGCTCAAATACAAAGCATCAAACTAAATGTGAAACCAGAGAAAGAAACTGTAGCTCTATCAAGAGTCCAATGAACAGAGATCTGAAGTCTAGATTATTTGGGTTTGTTTTACTCACACTCCAGTCCACTGTATTGCGGATTTCTCGATCCGATTCCCCCTTGGCCAACACTGCAGCGCTGGGCTGGCATGAGAGGTGTTGGAGACCAGACTTGGCAATGGCCTTCCTACAAACAAACACAAAATAGAGAGGTCCCATAAAACATCAAGCAAAAATGATAAACAGAAACGCAATGTATAGTCTGGATGTACACATATACAAAGAAGGACAGTAAAAGTGTCAAACAAAACAAAACTTCAACTTGTTGTTTGACAGTGTGCATCACATGCAAACCATAAAAAAAAAACAGAAACATTGAATCTTTGTGTTCAGCTGCCAAACTGACACTCATAAAATAATACCACTGCTCTTAAACTCCTCTCATCATATATTTTTTGCATATACACCTAAAGAGATCACTATTGTAAGTGTCAAAATACCAATGAGAATACAAGAGACGAAGTTCCATAGTCACCTCACTAACCACATCTACAGTTGAAGTCAAAAGTTTACATACACCTTGCAGAATCTGCAAAAATAAGAGGGATTGTGCAAAATGCATGTTATTTTTATTTAGTACTGACCTGAATAAGATATTTCACATAAAAGAAGTAAATATAGACCACAAGTTTACATAAACTTGATACTGTTTTTACCTAAATGATCCACTTTGGGTTTTTTTTTTTTTTTTTTTTGTTTAGTGATAGTTGTTCATGAGTTCATTATTTGTCCTAAACAGTTAAACTGTCTGCTTCAGCAAAATCATTCAGGTCCCACAAACTCTTTGGTTTTTCAGCATTATGTATTTGAACCCTTTCTGACAATGACTTTGTGATTTTGAGATCCACCTTTTTACACTAAGGACAACTGAGGGTGCAAATATTACAGAAGGTTCAAACGCTTCAAAACGGTTCAAATGGAAAAACAATGCATTACAAGCCAGGGGTGTAAACTTTTGAACAGAATGAAGATACATTTTTCTTATTTTGGCAAAATATCATATTTCTTTCATTTAGTACTGCCCTTCAGAAGCTACAGAAGACAAAATAAGTTTAATTTACCCTGATCTTCAAAAAAAAAAAAAAAAACAGCTGTGGATCATTCAAGTAACAACACAGTATTAAGAATCAAGTGTATGCAAACTTTTAAATGGGGTTATTTTTATAAATTCAACTATTATTTTCTCTTGTGATCTATGTAAACGTCTTTTATGTAAAATATCCTATTTAGGACAGTACAAAATAAAAAATAACATGCATTTTTTATGATCTCTCTTATTTTGGTAAAATAATTAACATTTTGCAGATTCTGTAAACTTGACTTCAACTGTAAATTGGAATTACTGTTGGATTGATATACAGTAAGACTAGTATTAAAAGGATAGTTCACCTAAAAATGAAAATTCAGTCATTTTTACTCACCCTCATATCATTCCAAACACATAAGACCTTCATCTTTGAACACAATATAAGATATTTTTGATTAAATCCGAGAGCTTTCTGACCCTGCATAGTCAGCAACGCAACTTGCACATTCTAGGCCCAGAAAGGTAGCAAGGATATTGTTAAAATATGTGACATGAGTGGTTTAACTGGAAAAAAATAAATTGTTGAATATAGTTGTTATTTTGTGCAACAAATGTTTTCTCGTAGCTTCATAAAATTACAGTTGAACCACTGATGTCACATGGGCTATTTTGTCAATGTCTTTGGTACCTTTCTGGACCTTGAACATAGTAGGACCCTTGCTGTCTATGGAGGATCAGAAAGATCTCAGACTTCATCAAAAATATCTTTATTTGTGTTCCAAAAATGAACAAAGGTCTTACAGGTTTGGAACGACATGAGGGTGAGTAATTAATGACAGAATTTTCATGTTTGAGTGAACTATCCCTTTAAGGTAATTTACACTGGGATTGAAATTATATAGCGCTGATAAAAAAAAAAAAAATCCCTAAAGCTTGAAAAAGGACATATATGCTCTCACATACCCACAGCAACAAAATGTGGAAAGTCCAAACAGCTTTCAGTGAAAACATGAAAACACACACATACTAAAACATACAGCTGTAGTTACGGCTCTACATACGAGAGGAACGCACTCCATGTGTCAATCTGTGGGTTGTAGTAAGTTCCCTGCATTGCGTGTGAAAGACCAAGATCTGGCCAGCAAGGGGAGCTCGTCCTGTACAGTGCAACTGATCCTCGAGCTGCAAGAGAACTTTGCCTCCCTGCCCACAATCCACCTATATTAGACATGGCCTGTGTCTGACTGGTCTTACGGTAATGGCCGTACAGCCCATAAGCGGCTGGGCTCCGGTAAACAGCCTCAGCAGGTAGTAAGTGTGATGAGTTTCGCCGCAGGCAACGTGGGGCACGAATGAGGGGGCGGGGCTGAATAGTTTCTCCCGCCAACAAACCCTGAGCCAACCACGTCATACACTGTTCAGACCCTGACTCTAAGTCCATCACTGCTTGTTTGTGCTCCTCCTGGCTACAGTCACTATCAGAGAGGGAGGAGTATTCTTCTACATTCTTATTCTCAGTTTCATGATCTTCACTCATTTGCACCACACTAGCCAAGAGCATTGACGGTCCCAGGAGCTGGGCGTGAATGCTGCGGTGTTTGGCAGCCTGTCTTCGTCGGATAGCAAAACGCGGGGTAAGGCAGGCCGTTGCACCGCTCGACCTTCTTCTGGTGAAGTGTCCTCTTCTGCGTTGTAAGACCCCTGGCGGTAAGTTGCTGGTTTGGAGCTGAACGCTAGACCTGCGTCTCTGAGCCAGGACAGCTGACGGCAGGCCCACGCTGGAGCGCCGGCGCGCTTTACTCGCTGGAAGTGACACACTGGTGCGCCTGTGTCCACTTGGCTCACAAGCTTTCCGTCTGAAACGCAGGCCAAACAATGCATCCATTGGACTGGGTGATAAGAGAAGATGCTATATGTCACGACTGATATCTTCCCCAGAGGACGCTGTGGGTGCAAGAGCAAGTCGGTCAGCACACACAATACACAGTCTACGACACATCTGAACAATTCTGGTCTGTCTCCAGGAATGCAGTGCTGTTCCTTTGACCTTTTTTTAAAATAACAATGATGGGATATCAGACCACCACTAATCACTCCAATCAGCTCTATTCAGTGCTATTCATGCCAATCAACTCTATTCTCCTCACCTGCGTGACTTATTTAGCAGCTCAGATGCTGAAGAGAAGAAAACCTTCTGCCCTAAGCATCTAAATCCTCTGCATCCGAGTATCTGTCTGAATCAGAACCAAGCAAATGAAACCTCCTTTAATCAGCAGTGCTACGTAACTGGACGACATTCGATAACAATTGATTCAGCAGTATAATGTGGTCATGATATACCTGACTGAGCTTAGGTAACATGACCTGGAGAAAGTCTATCTGACAGCGATATTTATAGAAGTCATCTCCACTCTCCACTTTCTGATCCCACAGAGACTTCTCGACAGTTCCCTTAAAGGAACACTCCACTTTTTTTTGGAAATAGGCTCATTCTCCAACTCCCCCCGAGTTTAGTAAGTTGATTTTTACCGTTTTGAAATCCATTCAGCCGTTCTCCTGTTCTGGCGATATCACTTTTAGCATAGCTTAAGCTTAGCATAGATCATTGAATCCTATTAGACCAATAGCATCACGTTCAAAAATGACTGTTGTCAAAAATGATTGTTGTATTTAAAACTTGACTGAGCTGCGAGTTTCTAGGCTGATAAGATTAGGAACTACACTTCCATTCCGGCGTAATAGTCAAGGAAGTTTGCTGCCGTAATATGGCCGAAGCAGGCAGAGTATTATCAGAAATGAGTTCCCAGCTAGTTAGCATTTGCACATGTGCTGCGTGGTATTACTGCTCCTGCTTCGGCCTTATTACGGCAGCAAACTTCCTTGACTATTACGCCGGAATGGAAGTGTAGTTCCTAATCTTATCAGCCTAGAAAATTGAAGCTTTGCATTTCCACCGGTCTTAGTACACGATATAACTGCAGAAGAGTCAAGTTTTAAATAGGACAATTACCGAAACTCATTGGTTATTTTTGAATGCGATGTTATTGGTCTAATAGGATTCAATGATCTATGCTAAGCTATGCTAAAAGTGATATCGCCAGAACAGGAGAACGGCTGAATGGATTTCAAAACAGTAAAACTCAACTTATTAACTCGGGGGGAGTTGGAGAATGAGCCTATTTCCAAAAAAAGTGGATTGTTCCTTTAAAGGGATAGTTCACCCAAAAATGATCCAAACAACATTAGACCCGATTGACCTTCGCTATATGGACAAACCACTTCAGATTTTTTTTTTAGATATATATTTTTTCTGTGTTCTGTAGAGAAAAAAAGAGTGTCATACAGGAACTACATTAGTAAGTGAATGATATCAGAATTGTCATTTTACTGGCAGAGTTGAGAAGTATTTCTATCGGAAGTATCTCTTTTAACCTCAATTAACCTCAAAAACACATCCACTACACTCACCCATACTAACACCCTTGTATTCATTCTGCATCAATACTTAAAAAGCACTATTCACTACTTTTTTTGTCTTGTTCCAGCCAAAATATCTAGACAAAAAAATATTTCTTGTTTTCAGAAAAAAGTCAAAATTAAGTTAGCTTTTGCTTAGAACATACAAGATAATCTGCAAATGGGGTAAGGAAAAAAATCTTATTTCAAACAGAAAACAAGATTATTTTTCTTACCCCATTGGCAGATTATTTTGCTTATTTCAAGCAAAAACGCAATTAATTTTAACTTGTTTTTCTGAAAGAAAATCATTTTTACTCGTTTAGAAAATCTTTCTTGATTTAAGAATTTTAGATATTTTGGCTGGAAACAAGACAAGAAATCTAAGTAAGAAAAGCATTTTTTGCAGTGTGTAATACAGGTGTTGTTTTAGAACATGGCATCATGTTTACACATCTTATGCATCAGCGGCAGAAAAGTAGGAAGCTGGAATGTACTTTATTCCGTGCTGCCATCTCCACCGGTCTCAAAACTCAAAGAGTTGGGTAGGCCAGCAGTACATTGTCCTTTTCCGCTTGACTTGTACTTCCCAACAACACAACCTTGTTTCTGCAAAACACATTCAGCATGTTTTCTACAAACAATGCCTGATGTGTTCACGATTTACATGATGTGAGAAAGTCAAAAGCTACGCAAAATCCGATCAGAGCGGTCAGATGGATTTCCAGAAAAGTGATTTGAATATGATTTTAAACCGCATATGAATGAAGTTTGAAAGGATTTGCAAAAATCATATGTTATGTAATTTTTTGCCATGCACACACTCTCTAAATAAACTACCAGTCAAAAGTTTTTGATCAGTAAGATTTTCAATCTTTTTCTTTAATTCTCTTCTGCTTACCAAGCCTGCATTTATGTGATCCAAAGTACAGCAAAAACAGTACAATTTTGAAATATTTTTACTATTTAAAATAACAGTTTTTTTTTTTATTTGAATATATTTTAAAATGTAATTTATTCCTGTGATTTCAATCACAGCTGAAAGTTGCATCATTACTCTAGTCACATGATCCTTCAGAAATCATTCTAATATTTTGATTTGCTGCTCAAAAAACATTTATTACTATAATTATGTTGAAAACAGCTGAGTAATTATTTTTCAGGTTTCTTTGATGAATATAAAGTTCAAAGGAGGAATTAATTTGAAATAGAAATCTTTTGTAACATTATAAATGTTTTTAGCATCATTGCTAAATGAAGGTATTCATTTATATAATCATGTAATGTGCTCAACTGTTTTAAATATTGTTAATAATAATAATAAAAAATGGTTCTTGAACAGCAAATCAGCATATTAGAATGATTTCTAAAGGTACATGTGACACTGAAGGCTGGAGTAATGATGCTGAAAATTTTGCTTTCAGGCTTGGTAAACAGAATATTTAAAGAACTTTTGACTGGCAGCGTATGATCAAATTCCAATAGGATATGCACAAAACTTTGTTTGAAAAGACCACCTACATGACTGTCCAATAAAACAGTGTAGTGTACATTTTTTCTATATTTAATAAGAGACAATAAAAACAGTGGAATCTAATGAAAACCTGTATTTTTGTAACTTAATAAGCTGAAAAATTAAGTACTACATAGTCTAAACAAATGACAGGAATAACTTACATTTTAAAATATATTTAAATAGAAAACAGTGGATTAATTTTTCTGCAGCCTTTAAAATAAGTTGTACACCACAGTTTGATCTTTTTTGAAAAAGAAAACGTTTCATAAACCCATGTGAGCTCACAGGCTTGTTATCAGATTCCCACACTGCTAAAGGTCACCAGTGAGTAACTGTTTGTCAAAAATACACCACATGACTGACACATTATTCTGTAAAGCAAATAAACAGTAAGAGCAGAGACATTTATACTGTAAATATGTGTTTCCATAAACAGAAGTTCATGAATATGACTACGACACTGTCAGTCTCTACTTAAGAAAATTTAGTAGATAACACTAGTGCTCATAATATCATGGATAAATGCTACAAATCAATACTGTAAACAAAATGAATGTTTATTATATTATACTGTCATTTGTATGTGTTACTATATGTTCATCTCAAATTATCAGGGCAGCCTCTTCCAATACCACTTTTCAGTCTTAAACTGCTTGGTGATTTAAGTTCATTGTTAACTATTTCTAAAAATGCTCTTTAGTTCCTAAAGACTTTGCTGAATAATTAGCCGTCAAGATGACAGTGGCAGTAAAATGTGTGTCTATGTCTTAAGTGTCATTCTTTGGCTCTCATTGCCGAGGTCAGCAAAGGTGACGATTTCAAAATGTACCACTATGCGAACTGTGCTCTGAGAGGAAATTGAGGTCAGTATAAAACAGCTTACAAAAGGTCAAGAAATCTACTACTTGGCTTTGTGTGGTTGTGTGGTCTTTACTGTAAATAGGAGTGGGCCTGACTGAACTGCAGACTATCGAATACACAGACTGCAAATTGTTCCCCATCGCAATAGGCCACTTGACTGTTCAAGATCAAATCCAAACCAGTAACATACAAATTTACAAAACAGATCTCAGTTACTGTGACCTTGGGTCTTAAGAAGAACTATTATGGGCATATCCTCACTATTTCCATCTTCTCTTCCCTCAGTGTTTTCTATTTATATGCTACAATATTCCTTTCCATTTTATATGCACATGCATTTATTTCTAATAACCTTTATTTCTTTATAAGAGACTTACACACGTTTTATAATATGTGATATGTGACCACAAAACCAGTCATAAGGGTACTTCTTTTTTTTTCTTTTTTTTTTTAATTGAGCATAGGACAATATTTCCGAGATACAGCTATTTGAAAATCTGGAATCTTATGGTGCAACAACAAAAAAAAAAAATTCGAAATGCTGAGAAAATCGCCTTTAAAGTTGTCCAAATTAAGTTCTTAGCAATGCATATTACTAATCAATAATTAAGTTTTCATACTTTTATAGTAGGGAATTTACAAACGATCTTCATGGAACATTTTTTGCATAAAAGTAAATAAAATTTTATCATTTTGATTCATACAATGCATTTTTGGCTATTGCTACAAATGTACCCATGCCACTTAAGACTGGTTTTGTGGGCCAGGGTCACAAATATTACAATAGTTTAGCCAAACCGCTAGTCTGTCTGTCCCAAACATCCCAAAATGTGTTGCTGGTCTTATATAATGAGCTCATATTTCATTTGTTGTACTATATCCACTGCACAGCACTCCAGCAGAGAAACAGCGAGGTGGAGGCACAGAGAGAAAGAAAGCGTGGAGGGTCTGTTCAAAAAGGCCGCCCCCGTGGCCTACCTACAACAGAGTGTTAACTTGCTTCAATGGAAAGACAACACGAAACAACTCAACTGTTATAGCGCTACGAGGTCTGTGGGCTGAAGTCAGCAAAGAAAGAAAGGGCGAGAGACTGGTAATTAGGTTTTGGTGACTCATGTAAGGTAAGGTTGTTAGACCAACTTGTAACTGGAAACTTGACTCATTAAACTAAAGAGCACGAGACGAATTCAAATAACACAAACTAAGTGCAGAAAGAACACAATGGTAGTTATATTTTTAGCTCTGAGTCATAAAAACTCAAGCAGACGGGGTCGGCTACCTGGTGACACTCCAGAGATAGAGAGGTACAAGAATTCTTCAGACATTTACTTACATTGTTCAAGGTAGCAAAATTTAATCAGACACCTTCAACATTTCTCACATTATCAGTTTATTCGTTATAGTTTAGAAAATTGTAATAAAATATGTCAAGAACTAAAGAGTTAAACTGTGTCAGAACAAATTCTTGATAATGTCAGATAACCTTGATAGAAAGGTATGTAACAAAACATGGACAGGTCAAAGTGTCAAATCCTATTTTTGTCCCCAAATTTTCATCAATTTTACTGATTTTTGGTTATAATATGTCACAGTTTACTTTATTTTGCTATCCTCACTTACATAAATGAACTATAGTGTCTTGCACCCACAAGTAAAAAAATACTAAAAATATCTGGTGTGTGATTAAGTTCTGGTTTCACTGTATAAACTAGGACTGCATGATTTGGCTAAAAAATAGTATTTTAATTGCTTTTTCATACACTGCAAATGATTTGAACCACAGTATGTAAACATTTAATCTCAATATGAAATTATCTCACATTGCTGCTTCTGAAACATCCAGGCAAAAGAACAAAAACACCACACATTGATGCCAATAGAAAGAGTTGCTTTCAAACTTGGATATACTCTTTACAAGTACCTTCTCAGACCTTTGCAGTGTCCAAATTGAGCAGAGTGGAAAATATGTCTTTGCTTTTGCCATTTTTTTTTTTTTTTTTTGCCACAACTACACTCTACAGTGTAATTCAAACATGCTCTCTCTCACCTCCGTTACTTGTTTTAAAATGATTATTTACCACCTCGTGTGTTGCCGTATTTAAGCCCGTTGTTAATTATTTCTTAAATAATTATGTCTTAAAGCATTAAAACCTTTAAGCATTTATTTTGCTAAAAAAACCACATAGCCTTAAAGTTTCTGTGTTGCATTGACAACAAGTTTGCTTCTCTTTCCATATTTGGTAAAATACTGTAAACCTGCTTCAACAAAAATGCAGACAAAAGGCGCAGTGAAATTGCAGCTTTTTGCAATTTGATAGTTTCACTAAAGCATATCTTGTTTAAAATGTTAAAAAAAAAACTGTGGTACATTGATGCATCTGGTGACAGGTGCAAAATGCAAATACTGCAAAAGAAATATAGGCAAAAGTGAATGAAACCTTGTTCATCTCTAGTCACTCATCACAGATTTTAAAACCAGAAAACATCGCCAAAAACTCAAATTTTTTTCATTATAAAACAAAGGAATGCATAACGATTATCCCCAATCATATGCCAACCTACATCCCTGTCTCCTTTTATTTATAGATGATCTGTGTGTCTGCTCAATTGACAACAATATTTATCCAGCGAGGCTGTCTGAACATTTAAGTCTGCCTGATTGCATAGACAATTCAAATGACTCAATAGTCTGATATATTCAGTCTGCAAGATTGTCTACAACACTAAGTTTCCACGGTTGTCTAGAAGATTCCATCTGGTTCTCAGCAAACGTTAAACCATCCTGAGCACTACTGGTCTGGTGCTGTTACAGTGCTCCTCTAGCAAAGTGAATAAAAATTCACAAAAACAAAATACATAAGTAAATCAAGTAAATATCTTCATCAAGTATATCTTAATGAGTTCACAATGTAAGTGTTTAATGTTCTAGGCTTTGCAGTTGTTCCTGATAAGGTGGAAGATCCCCAGTTTTGAAAGGTACAGTGTATCATGTAATACTGCTGCTTCTGGTTTATGATTTAATGAGGGTGATCTTGACATTTAAAGAAAGGTGTTTGCTCAAAAAAGCTGAATGATTTTTTCCCTAACAGAGCAGATAACCAAAAGATAAATGGCATGGCGTTTTACGTAATATCTAGGCAAGTTTAATAAGTCAGTCATTGTGTCATCAGTAAATTATCTTCATCAAATGTCATAATGAGTGCACAATATAAAAAGTTGTACTGATTTCTAAGTTTTTATTTGCTTCTCTATGACTTGCAGTTGTTCTTGATAAGGAGGAAGATGCTCTGCCCAGCTTTGAAAGGTATTATGTAATAGTTCAATTTCTGGTTTATAATGTCATGATGAAAGGGGGGTCTTGACATTTAAAGTAAAACTGAATTACTTTTTAACTAAGAGAGCAACCAACCATATAATAAAAAAATATTCACAGTAAGCATGACTAATATAAAAGAAGTAGATTTATCCATATGTGACCCTGGACCACAAAACCTGTCATAAGGGTGAGTTTTTTTAATTGTTTATTAGGATAGGACAATATTTAGCCAAGATACAACTATTTGAAAATCTGGATTCTGAGGGTGCAAAAAAACTAAATACTGAGAAAATTGCCTTTAAATTTGTCCAAATGAAGTTCTTAGCAATGCATATTACTAATCAAAAATTAAATTTGATATATTTAAGGTTCATGGAACATGGAACTTTACTTAAAATCCTAATGATTTTTGGCCTAAAAAAATGATCATTTTGACCCATATAATGTATTTTTTTTTTGACTATTGCTATAAAGATACCCGTGTTACTTAAGACTGGTAACATATAATAGTTTTTTCCTTCTTTTGCCACAGATCATCCCTGCATCTGAGACTGTACTTTGACACTGCTACTGACTCTCTGACCAACACTGCCATGAAGAATGACACTGAATCTAAGACTACCCTTGAATGCCAGACTGCCAGTGCCTTTGACACTGCCCTTTCTACTCAGACTTCCGATGTCTGAGACAACCTCTCCCTGAAACCTTAAATCCCCTATAAATTCCACTATTTGTACCATCTTCTACAGTATATGGTGCATTGAAAAAATTATCTTTATAATTTTCTAAATTTTGTTTCTGTTCTCTGTACTAGTCCCTAGTGAAGAGAATTCATGCTTTAGTGAAGCGCACAGTATAGAATCAATGCTAAGTGCAATATACTGGCGTTGCTTCTTATTGCTGAGATCATTACACAGCGAAAAGCAATGCGTCTTATTTCAAGTATTTTCTTTTGGAAAAACAGTGAATATTTGCTTTTTTATGAATAATTTGCACCAAACTGAAATGGACAAATCATCTTAAATACATCCCATTCCAACTCTGAAGTTAAGAACATCATCGAATTTCCTATTAATTAAATGATATATTATAAAGTGATTAATTATTAACTAGTGCACAGCATTGCAGAGAATTCAAATGTATTTGAGCAGATTCCATGTTAAAGTATAGATACAAGAGAAGCTGAATAAGTTTTTAAGTACTGTATCAATGCTTTTCACTGTAGCATGATTTCTACAGGTTCTTAAAGGGATAGTTCACCCTAAAATGAAAATTCTGTAATTAATCACTCACCCATGTCATTCCAAACCTGTAAGTAGAAGGGGGTGTTCATCTCTGGAACACAAATTAAGATATTTCTGATGAAATCCAAAGCTCTCTCTGACCCTCCATAGACAACAAGGGCCCTACCACGTTCAAGGTCCAGAAAGGTACCAGAATATTAAAATAACAACTATATTCAAAAATTATTCTCCTCCACGTCACCCTAGCATCACCCTCCAGAAAGATACCAAGCACATAGCGCCATTTTGGGGACGCATGCTTTGATCTGCATGTAAATAACGTATGCACATGGTGCTGCTAATGTAGCTATGCATTGTGGTGGTACTCTTCAAAATGGCGCTATGTTCAATGCTCTTGGTACCTTTCTAGACTTTGAATGTGGCAGGAACCTTGCTGTCTATGAAGGGTCAGAGCTCTCAGATTTCATTAAAATATCTTAATTTGTGTTCTGAAAATGAAAGAAGGTCTTATGGGTTTGGAACGACATGAGTGTGAGTAATTAATGATAGAATTTCCTTTTTTTTTTTTTTTACAAAAAGCCATTGCAACGGCAACTGCATTTATCATTGTTCCCATGTGATGTCTGAATTCAACATAGCAGGAATTCTGAAATAAACTTTGAGACTTCCTCAAAACAGTTTTTGAAGAGGCTAGACCACAATCTATCTGCTGAATTCAGTGGACAGTTTCTGTGTGGGCCTACATATGACAATATGGACGAACTTAGACCCCTATAATCTATAGGATCATCAGATTAATTCAGATATCACATACTGACAGGGGAGCACACATCAGAATACATTTATTGTAGCTCACAGTCAACCAAACTCACACACAAATGTACCTAGGTTGTGTATAGCAATTTCACACCCATACACAATGAAACTATTTCTGACAAACTGGATACCTCTATTGTATACTGCACCCTGAACATCATAAATGAGACATTACATTTCTGCACATCTCAAATTAATCTGTATACACAGCCTGTCACTTCTCCCTTTCAAGCATTTTAGGCTGCTTGTTCACCAAACAGACACACAACAACTGCACCAGATGGCTCTCATGTCTTAAGGGGCTGGATTGTGTGTGTGTGTGTGTGTGTGTGTGTGTGTGTGTGTGTGTGTGTGTGTGTGTGTGTGTGTGTGTGTGTGTGTGTGTGTGTGTGTGTGTGTGTGTGTGTGTGTAATCCAGCAGAACTAATGCTTATACCATGACCAGATTAAAAATCTATCTGAGAGCAAGAAAGCAGCAGAGAAGATGGTGTGTGGGTGGGTTAGTGTTGCATGATAAACTGCTGTGGTCTGTAGTTAAAGGTTAAGGCTGGTTAAGAGGCTACTTTAAATAGAAACTTCACATTTAACACTTCAGCAGAACTACATACATATGCACAATTGACTAAACAAACATTCTATTTCACTGTCTACCCACTACATGTTAAACACCTAAATTTGAAGACAGCATTAAAATATGTTTATTTTTTTATTTTAGCATTTGCTGATGACAACACTAATCTAAATGTAAAAATAGGGAAATCTCAGAGATATCAGAAAAGCCGTCAGCTGAGTCTCAAGTGTTAACACTGAGTTTAAAGATGATCTCAATCATTTATGTGTGCAAGAAGACAGTACTATGAAGAGCTAACAGCTAAGAGTATCAGACAAATAAACAAACAACACAAACAACACGCACATTGATCAGTCTTATGGAGTGGTGATGATTTGCATATGCAGGCTTTAACAGGCCAGTATTGTTCATCTGGTGTAAAGAGCCTTGTGAGAGATGCAAAGACCACCTCTTGTTTGCATGATGAGTTTGTTTGCTGTGAATGACACACTGTTAAAAGCAAACTTGACAGAGATGTCAGGCAGAAATCTTCATCTGCAGAGTGTCAGCTTCATGGTACCAACCAGAGACAACCAATTTATTTAAAACTAATTTTCCACTTTAAAATTTTGTGGCCAATAATTTTCTTATCAAACGTGTAGCCTTTGAACAGAAAGATTTTTTAGGAACTGCTTCTAGCAATAACCTAGTGTTATAATACATAACACATCAGATTTTATTTTGATGTTCGTTTTACATTGCCACCAGTAAGCAGTAGTTGTGTTATACTCCTTTAAAATAGCAGTTTCACCACATTAGAAAGACATGAACACAGACACTGAGTCAAAACCTTGACGAAAGTGTATTAAGAGTAAATGATCTGAGCATGTCCAGAAGCAACTGGCACGGCTTTAAACAAAATGCATCAGACAGCCTGAACCAAATTTGTACTGCTAGACAAAACAAATGGTTCCACAGCTGAAGAGCACATGTAATATTGGGCTTAAGAAAGCAAAGGTTTAATGAGACAGAGAGAAATAAAGCATGTACGTGAGAAAAAAAGAAAAAGAGACTGAACAGATGTCAAAGTGAATTAGATTACCTCTAGCACAGGTGTGCAAAACTATAAATTTTCATAATCATCTAGGCGATGAGTTGAAGTTGACTGGTTGGTCCCAGTTTATTATGTTGACAGAGTGCAACAAAACAGATCACAATGCAGGGGTCTCAAACTAGTTTTTAAAGTAAAATTTTACGCAACTTGACATACTGTATATAGCATAAGCAGGGGTGGCATGCTTACAAAGGTACACCTTTGTACTTATTTACCACTGAAGGGTTGCATATTAGTTCCTTAAAGTTACATATTAGTACCTTAATGGTACTAATACTCAGGAGCATTCACATTGCTTCTAGATGTTACTACAATTTGAGTGGAGTTAAACTGTGGCAAATTCATTTGAATGAGTATGATTTAGAAAGGCACACATCTCTCAGAAAAGGTCTAACAGCTGAAAATGCATATCAGAGCAAAAACCAAGTCCTGAGGTCAAGATAACTGCCTGTAGAGCTCAGTGACAGACTTGCGTTAAGGCAGTGATCTAATGAAGAGTTCAGAAAAAAATCTGCTGCATTGAAGGTTCACAGAAGCATTATCCATAATAGAAGACGATTGGAACAACTAGGACTCTAGAAAATGTCTGCCAGCCCCCATCCAAGCTGACAGAGCTTCAGAGGTGAAAAGGTGAGGCAAAGAATGGCAGACAATTGCCAAATGCAGATGTGCAAAGCTTGTCACATCATACCCAAAAAGACTTGAGGCTGTAAAGGTGCTTCAACTATGTACTGAGTTAAGGGTATGAATACTTATGCAATGTATTTGTTTTATTTTTAATAAATTTGTAAAATTTGCAAATCTGGTTTTTGCTTTGTCATTTTTATGGTGT
The DNA here is from genome assembly GCF_049309525.1 of Garra rufa. Classification (NCBI taxonomy): domain Eukaryota; kingdom Metazoa; phylum Chordata; class Actinopteri; order Cypriniformes; family Cyprinidae; genus Garra; species Garra rufa. The sequence goes on from NC_133363.1 coordinate 35,464,812, forward strand.
ATGGAGTGTACATTGATGTGGGGAAAAACTAATTTAAAGCAGTTTAACAAAATGCTGCAACAAAACGCGAAAAAAATGAAGGGGTATGAATACTTTTGCAAGGCACTGTATACCCGTACTACTTAAGACTGTTTTTTGGTCCAGGGTCACAAATTAGTACCTTTTAAACAGGTAGGGCTCAAGTGACAGCTTTTATAGTTTGTTTGTTTTCCTGAGTGTGGCTTAATATCTGCATGTGTATACAGACAAACAGGTAAAAATAAAGAGCTGATAGAATCCAGCCCTTCAATTTACAAATATTCAAGAAATAAACTAAATATATACATTTATAGAGCACAAAACTATATTATAAAGACTTTAGGGCAATACAGATTATGCATTACAATGGGAAAACTGCTTACAGTGTGCAATTAAACTCTGACAGCAATTGTATTGAAATATGCTGCTGGAGTGGGTGATTTTGTTACACAAGCAGTATTTGATGGCTGTAGCGCTGATGTTTGAAAAGGGAATAAATTAAGAGAGACAATTTCTTGAAGAGATTTTACCGTACTGACAGTCTAACAGCCCACTGAAATTCTCTCAAATCAGTTAAAGGATTAGTTCATTTCCAGAATAAAAAAAATTCCTGATAATTTACTCACCTCCATATCATCCAATGTGTCTTTCTTTCTTCAGTCAAAAAGAAATTAAGGTTTTTGAGGAAAACATTTGAGGACTTTTCTCCATATAGTGGACTTCAGTGGTGGCCAATGGGTTGAAGGTCCAAATTGGAGCCTCAAAGAGCTCTACAAGATCCCAGCCAAGGAATAAGGGTCTTATCTTCTGAAACAAATCGCTTGTTTTCTTCTACTTATTAATATAATTATTATTACATAGTCACACTGGAAAGGTCACACATGACGTAGGCGGAAGCACCAACCCAGTGTGAACGTGCAAAGAAAGTCAAACACCTTTTACAAAAAAAAAAAGGTAAAACAAAGATGTCTGAAAATTTTGATGTTGGAGGAGAAAAAGAGGATTGGAATCTTTCACCCCGACCTACCTTTCTGAACTGAAGTAGATAAAGAACTAACTGTGCAGGAACTTTCCAAAGTGATTAAGCTAGGGTTAAAAAAATAATAATAATTTGTTACATTTATATAGCGCTTTTCTAGACACTCAAAGCGCTTTACAGTGTCAGGGGATATCTCCTCATCCACCACCAGTGTGCAGCATCCACCTGGATGATGCGACGGCAGCCATAGTGCGCCAGAACGCCCACCACACACCAGCTTACTGGTGGAGAGGAGACAAAGTGATGAAGTCAATCGGAATATGGGGGGTGATTTGGAGGCCATGATGGTCAGAAGCCAATGGGCAAATTTGGCCAGGATGCCGAGGTCACACCTCTACTCTTTTCGAAAG
>NC_133363.1:35466718-35490741 GCF_049309525.1 Garra rufa
ACTGCTTTTCACTGTAAAATCTCACTTAGATGCCATTTGCCCTAATCACATGTCTGAAATTTACCATAGCTCACCACAGACATGTCAGAAAGAAGGAGAGAGAGGAAGAGAGAAAGGGCAAAAGAGAGGGGCGGGGGAGAGAAGGAGAGTCATTTCAGCTTGAGTAAATATTTACAGGAGAGCACAGAGGCAGTTTCTGGATATGACATGCCTCTGTGTCACATACACACACACTCTCAGATCCACAGTGGAACAGATTAACTGTGCTAATGCTGCTTTGTTTGTAAAGTGAAGGTTACACCTCTCAACACAAATGCATTAGATAACACCAAACCCGTGTTAGTTAAACTGTACTATAATCTACCAGGGGAGAGGAGGATGAGAGGAGGCCTTGGAGGTTGAAGGAGAGGTCAGAAATTGAAGTTGATTAATAGCTACACACACACATACACACAGACACATGCATGTTTTTACGACGGAAAAGCAAAGTCAGATGAGACGCAAGCTAGCAGAGCCACATTGATGAGATTAACGCCTACTTTTGGTTGTTGGTTTTAGCTGTCAGTGGTTTCATAAAACGCTCATCTGTGGCAGTCGCTATGCCTGAATTCTGCCTTTTTGTTGCAGGCCGTTATATATGTGTAGCTCTGACCTTGCCTCTGTCTCAACATCACAGTTCAACTCTGTAAAGTGTGTGCCACAAAAATATCCTCATGTGCGTGCTTAAGGGCCGCCGTGTCCCTTTTCTGAAATCCCTTTGTGATTTTCAGTGAAACTACATTTATTGAAAAACTCAATGCAGTGTGTTTTTGAGTGGATGAGTCAGACACGACCTCTTCTCTATTACCTCGGCACTGGTGATCACTGCAGGGTGCTTGTAGGTTACAACCGAATGTGAACAAAGATGACCCGAGTCTACCCACATTTTATATTCTTTTTCTAACAGCATATAATGAAAGGTGGAGAATGCTGATTTCGTTTTTAAAGTATATACATCCTAATCTTCCACCTCCATCCTGATTTATTTAGGCTTTTCTGCAAATCGACTTTTCCATGGGTAATCGGATATTTTCAACATTAAGGAGATGTGGGGGTATATACAAAGCTTTGAAGCTGGTTTCTGATTTTGGCACGTCTTTATGTCTTTTGCTGAAACAGGTTTGGTGATTAGCACAGATACCTATTAATTCAGCGGAACCAGCTTTCAGACGTCTTTATGCATAATTTGTCCTTATGCACCTACACCACCAGTCAAAAGTTTTTGAACAGTAAGATTTTTACTGCCTTTTAAAGAAGTCTCTTTTGTTCAAAATAAAATTTTATGCTTAAAATAACTGTTTTCTATTTAAAATTGGAATTTATTCCTGTGATTTCAGGGCTGAAAATTTTTAGCATCATTACTCCAGTCTTTAGTGTCACATGATCCTTCGGAAATCATTCTAATATTCTGATTTGCTGCTCAAAAAACATTTATTATTAGTATTATGCTGAAAACAGCTGAGTAATTTTTTTCAGGTTTCTTTGATGAATAGGAAGTTAAGAAAAACAGCATTTATCCGAAGTAGAAATCTTTTGTAACATTATAAATGTCTTTATCACCACTTTTGATCAATTTAAAGCATCCTTGCTGAATAAATGTATTAATTTCTGTAATTTCTTTACTCAAAAAAATAAAAAAAGACAGACTCCAAGCACATATGGTATAGTGTATAAAAGTTAAAAAAGTATTTTTATTATTTTTAGATAAATGCTGATCTTTGGATCCTTTTATTTATAAAAAAAATGTACTTAAATGTTTTAAATATTGATAATAATAATATAGCTGTGATCACAGGAATAAATTACATTTTAAAAATATATTCAAATTGAAAAGTTATTTTAAATAGTAAAAATATTTCAAAATTTGACTGTTCTTGCTGTACTTTGGATCAAATAAATTCAGGCGTGGTGATTATTAAATATCTTTTGACTGGTAGTGTTCATGAAGCTTGTGTCTCTGCGACTGATTCTGAGATGTGTATGTCAGCATGGTGACCGGATACATGGCTTTTTTGTCCTTAACTGACCCTTTACAATGACCAGGCCCCCTTCATTACTGTTTATGTCGCTCTTATGCCATGCATTCTCACGAAACTTACAGCATGCCAATGGACAAGACAAATACCGTTTTGTGGCTCTTTAATGTGTCGTGACAGATCGCTGTTGTGTCTCAGTTTAAGCGGCATGTGAACCGATCATCTCTTCCTCTTTACTAGTTATAGCATGAAATAAACATGAATAAAATCAGAAGGTATTTTGTTTAAACCGCAGAGAGACATCAATGCACACCTTTTTTCAAGTTCCACTGACATTAATCTAACTGGTTTGTTTATCAGAAAAAAAACTGATTCAGCATTATGATTGGTCAGATCATCTGTCCATCAAACTGCCTGTGAAGGGTCAATTGATTTATATATGGATTAACTACGTAAAACTAGGTAAATTCTTAGTTTGAAAAGTCAAAATACAAAAAAATTGTTTATAAAACATGGAATTCACTAACCCTGAGTGGTCGAGTATATGTGCTATGTGAGTGTTTTGGTCACATCATGTCTCAGTTTTTAACACAGTCTGAGCTTCTGTTCCTCTCTCTCATTTCTTCCCATGCTGTCACCGTTCATTCATTCATTCAGTCTGCTCTCATTTTCTTCTTTAGTAGAACTTTCCACCAACTGTGCGTGCACACAGCTGTACTAAAAACCCCATTTTGAAGTGCCAAAAAACACTTAACCATGGTAAAAAATCAAAATTCATCTTTGATGAAAACACTTTGCTATGTGTTATTCCTATCGGTGACCTTTTGCTATGACTATATTCACAGTATACCACAGCCTCTCATACCATACTGCTTAAATGTACAATTTATCTTTATTTTAGGCTTCACATGTAGCTCATGCAATCAGAAATTATTGTCAGAGTTTTTTTTTTCTAAATAAATATTTAGTCTTCAATGAGAAGTTTGTGCAAATAAACATCTAAGTTATCTCTTCGCCAGCATGCTAGAAATTATAGTCTGTCCACACAGCCAGTGGCCTATAAACACAGTAGCTTAATCATTTGCTTGACTCTGTTAAAAGCTTTTCTTTATTTTCACACTGTGTTGTACCAAGGTGTCTTATTAACATGCATAAACACAATTGCAAATGCATTAGTGCACTATTTTTAGAGTTCTGCTAACAACAGCAGCTTGCAATATCCTCTTTTCTCTCTAATACTAATATAATACAGATTACGACACCTGGCTTTAAACAACAAACCACAGGATGATAGAACACAGTATCTGTGTTGTTAAACTACAGCAGCAACAGTTGACGACAGAATCAGACAGATAACAATGAGATCAGAATCACTGTAACTAAGCCGCAGATGATTTGAGAATTTCCAGACTCACCCAATACACCTCACATGTCTCACTCTCCCACACACACTGTTAGCACAAATCACAGTCTAAAGGACACAGCACTGCACTCTACAACTTCAGATCAACTTAACCTCTCAAGAGAGAAGAGTCAGAGAAATGTACAACCTGATGGAGGAGTCAAAATCATCCAAATGTCTTCTGTCCTCACCAGATAACTTTTAGAGAAAGCAAGAGAGAGAGGGGGAAGAGAATAAGAGAGAGAAAGAGGAGAATGAAGACAGAAAGAAGGTTGACTGGGGATGGGGAAAGAGAGAGAGCATGCAGTCAGTCCTAAGAGAGTGGGAGGGTCAAAAAGAGAGCTGGTGAGAGAGAGAGGGATCACAGACAGCAGCATGCTTCCTCTGACGCAAACACCTATCATATATGCAGATCAGAGTCAAACGATACGCTCCGTTTGATACATACTGTACAGTACATTTGTACACACAGCAAATGTGCACACAAACACTTCTAGAAATGATTAAGCGTGTGATGAAATAAGCTTAGCAAGCATGTGAGACAATTTACAGTAGCTCTATCACTACAAAAATTCATTTGCTCACCCACCCTTGTTCCAAACCAGCATGTTTTTTCTTCTGCAGAAGATATTTTGGAGAGCTTTGCACTTGTGTGCAAACAATTGCATTGCACGGACAAAAAAATACTTCCTAGTCCTACATATTTGGAGCAACATGAGGGTGAGTAAATGAAGACGGAATATTTATTTATTTATTTGTATTTATTTTATTTATTGTTCCTTTAAGGTGCTGTGAATCAAAATGCAAAATGCAACTGTATTATAATTCAATTTTTCAAATATTTCAGATAACTTTAAATAATGTGTTTAAGATTAAGTGTGTCTAATATACCTAAATATATTCTGAAGTGTGGTTATGTTTCTATGGCCATATGGTTTCCGCAAAAAATGAAATTAATCATTTTTTAGATTAATAAATCAAAAGTAGGTCTGTCTCTTAGTTTGGTATAGCGATAAGGACTAGTGTATGTGAATATTAAAATGCAAAAAAACAGTTTTTAAAGGGTCATATGATGTTGCTAAAAAGAGCATTATTTTGTGTATTTGTTGAAATGCAATGTTTTTATGCAGTTGAGGTTCAAAAAATATTATTTTCCACATACAGTACATTATTGTTGCTCCTCTCTGCCCCGCTTTTCTGAAACGCTTTGTTTTTTTTTAGAAAACTCATTGTTGAAAGAAACTGAGGTGTTCTCTGATTGGCCAGCTATCCGGTGCGTTGTGATTGGTTGAATACCTCAAGCATGTGACGGAATTGTTACGCCCTTACCATGAGACAGAAACAATAAAATCAATTATAAACGAGGCATTTATAACTATTGATTAGAATGACTTACACTGTCTTTTCACACGTTGCGTTGCGCCATGTAAACAAAACACCATGTCTGCATTTGCGATCATAGAACGAGAAACAAGCAGCACTACTCAACACAGCTTAAAACTAGTGTTTGAATAGTGAGTACTGAATTCTTTAAATATGAAAATGTACTTACAGGCCATCAGTCAGAAGTGCAGACTGTCCTTGCAACATTGGAATTGCCCCATTTTATAGCCTTAACCCCTTTGTGTACAGCTGGCATTGTAAGCTGATGTGAAGTGATAAGATGTTTTATTTTTGGATAAACTATTTTATTCACAACGTAATCTCTCTTGAAGTACCTTATAGGGTTATGATTATCAAAACAGTCCTTAGGCTTTGATCTTTGCATACCAAACTATCACTGTAATAAACTAATAAAAAGTTTTTATCATTAGCTAGCTCCATACTGGAGAGCTGCTTAATAATAGAAAATCAAGTTGTAATTCTAAGTAAAAGCAACACTGACTCAGGTTTTTCATGTTTAATACTGTAAAGCTGCTTGATAACTGCGTAAAGTACTATATGTGACCCCGTACCACAAAACCAGTCTTAAGTAGCAGAGGTATATTTGTAGCAAAAGCCAAAAATACGTTGTATGGTTCAAAATTATACATTTTTCTTTTATGCCAAAAATCATTAGGATATTAAGTAAAGATCATGTTTCAAGACATTTTGTAAATTTTTGTAATAGTTGATTAGTAACATGCATTGCTAAAAACTTCATTTGGACAACTTTAGAGGCAATTTTCCAAATATTTAGATTTTTTTGCACCCTCAGTTTTCAGATTTTTAAATAGTTGTATCTCGGCCAAATATCCTATCCTATACAAATGTCCTGTCCTAACAAACCATACATCAATGGAAAGCTTATTCATTCGGCTTTCAGCTGATGTATAAATCTCAATTTAAAAAAATTAACCTTTCTGACTGGTTTTGTGTCGCAGGGTCACATATAAATAAATGTGACTTGACTGGACTTCACTGGAATACGAACTGCAGAACTTGTGCAAACATCCACATCGCTTTCACACCACTGTCAGTTTTTGTTGTTTTTATTTCGTTATTGAGAGGAAAACACGCAGCATATATTTACATAATCATCCAAATGCACTCACTTTGCTCTAAAGCATGTATATCTTGTTCTCTTGAATTGCATCCAGGAGGGCTGAATTGAAGTCTTGCGCTACAGTGCCACACTAGTCAAACCGCATTATTGCACGCTCTTACATTAGGACATATGATATCAAATGACTACTCAATGTTGGTGGACAATTTTTTATTGTCAACGTTGTCGATAATGTCTTTCAATCGTTTCAGCCCTATAGCTAGTAGGAATAAAAATAAAGACACTGATCACCTCAGACGACTCATTTTAAACAGCTAACATCCTCTTGACTCCCCCAACAACCCATGAGCAAGGTTACTATTTTACGCACAAACACACACCCGGTTTCCTATGGGGAGGACATCAACCACAACATCCTCAAGCTAGCTGTATATGTGTCAAAGCGAGTGTGTGTGTGTGTGTGTGTGTGTGTGTGTGTGTGTGTGTGTGTGTGTGCATGTGTACTCATGGTGTTTGTGCCGGGGGAAAGCATGTATGTCTCTTAACTCTGATGTGACAGAAACGGCAACAGTCCCTTTGATCAGAGTGTGATGCCACTGCCGCAAGCACTGTGTGTGTGTGTGTCAGTGTGCGAGTCTGAGCGCTATCCGTGTGGTTGGACCACAACAGCTTTTTTGTCCTATGATGACTGATAGACCCATCTCAGACGGAGCTGTTTACTGCATCTACCACACACAGAGCAACACACAAGCGTACACACATGCTCTCAGTTTCACAGTTTCTGTTTCACATGAAGCAAAAACTGAAAATTGAATTTTGACAAGAAAGAAAGAAAAAAAGGTTAAGACCCTTTCATTATTTTGCAGTGTTGCGGGGTGAATCTTTCGGTTTTCTGTATTACTGGCTAACCTATGATTCTTTTTTTTTCATGAACATGCCTGCAAAGTGTTGACAATTTAATGCTCTGTGGAATGTGCATACAAAATTTATATTATGATTATGATGTTTTATGCACATTTCATAGCTCATCAGACCTGATTGTTTTTCTAAACTACCTTCTAAAGGTATTGACATTTATCCATTATGAGGCACTTTAAAATGAAGAAACTTGTACTGCACTGAATACTTATATTTTATCACTGAGCTCATGCATGCGCAGTTCACCATGCTGTTTGAGCTTTAGTAAAGCACAGAAAAAGTGCTTTCAACACTTTTCTTTTTTTTTTTTAAATGTTAAACTATATTTGTAAAACTTGCTAAAAAAGGTTTTTGCAACGTAATTACAATGTAATGTAATTTGTGGTGAATTGTACCAAATGCAATTAGGGTCAATTTGACCGCCACCGTTAAAACTGTACCCAGAATTTTTAACATAACACAAGAAATGCTCTGAGCAATAAGAGATTTAATTGGGGGCAGAACCTAAAAAAGCATTTACTGAAACACAGCATGTGAACAGTCGCACATGCATTAACACACACACTGTACGCTTCCTTCCCCCACACCTGAACCCACACAAACACTTACTCACTCCGCCTCTGTCGATATGCATGTGCGCACACAAACAGAGTCTGTTCTATGCAGATGCTTCACCAAAGAGCCGTTAGATGAACAACCATCCGCGCATCTGCATCTGCCATATATGGTAAAGGTGCTGCTTAGAGTCTCTGTGGCTGTAAATGCTGCACTGCTCAACACACAAATTAGCCATGGTGGTTTGATTGTCATGATAGTTCGAGACAAGAAGGGTTTTAGATTAGCATTTCATAAACCAGACAAGGAGATTATATTTAGAACTCCATCACTGAGTGCAGGAGTGGGAGGAATGAGAGGGAGTGTGAGTCACCACGCAAACAAGGAACATAAGCAAAACCTGTCTGTATATTTAGTTGCCGTGTGTGAATTGAACGTGCTGTCTCAGACAACGGATACCTATCTCCCACAGCAACTGCTGCTGCTTCTGTCTGGGTGTCACTGCACATCATTACCTGATAATCATCTAAGCCACCACCTAAGGCCAGCTGTCAGTCATATCCGCTGACGACTCAATCTATGTACACCATCTAATCAGCCATAACACCCATGTATGAGCACACAGGTTGTTGGAGATCTTGAGAAAGGGAGGCACCTGCTGGTCAGAAGCTGACATTACAGGTGTAATAAGGTGTGTGATGGACTGCCTAACAAATTCTTGTAGGGTTAAATCACACAGACTGATAGTAAATTAAAGTGCATCACTCTGTTTCTGTGTGCTCAGACAAATTTATCAAACTCCTCTCAATATGATCACCACAAAATGCCACGTTACATAGACTACCGTTCAAAAATTGGGGTTTTATTCACTAAGGATGCCTTAAAGGGATAGTTCACACAAAAATAAAAAAATTCTGTCATTAATTACTCACCCTATTGTCGTTCCAAACCCATAAGACCATCGTTCATCTTCTAAACACAAATTAAGATATTTTTGAAGAAATCCCAGAGCTTTCTGACCCTGCATAGACAACAACGCAATTATCACGTTCAAGGTTCAGAAAGGTAGTAAGGACATCAACAAAATGGTCCATGTGGTTTAACCATAATTTTATGAAGGTACGAGTATACTTTTTGTTGCTCAAAATACTAAAATAACTTTAATAAATAAATGAGCACACACATGCATTGTTTTATTCTCCAAAATGGCCACTAGGGTGACAGAGGAGAAGAATTGTTGAATAAATTTATTTTAGGTTTTTTTTTTTTTGCGCACAAAAATTATTCTTGTAGTTTCATAAAATTATGGTTGAACCGCTGATGTCACATGGACTATTTTGTCAATGTTCTTGGTACCTTTTTTTGGACCCTTAATGTGGTAGTACCCTTGCTGTCTATGGAGGATCAGAGATCTCTAGATTTCTTAAAAAATATCTTAATTTGTGTTCCGAAGAAGAATGAAGGTATTACAGGTTTGGAACGACATGAGGATGAGTGGATTAATGACAGAATTTTCATTTTTGGGTGAACTATCCCTTTAAACTGATCAAAGTGACAAAATATTTCTATTGCAAATAAATGCGGTTCTTTAAAATTTTCTTTTCATCAAATAACCATAAATGTATCACATTTTCTATGAGAATATTAAGCTGCACAATACTGATATTTAAAAGAAATGTTTCCTAAAGGGATAGTTCATCCAAAACTTAAATTCTGTCATTACTTACTCACCCTCATGTCGTTCCAAACCCAATAGACCTGACCCTGCATAGAAAAGCAACGCAACTTACACGTTCAAGGACTAGAAAGTAAGAACGTCGTTAAAATAGTCCATGTGACATTACTGGTTCAAGAAGCTATGAGAAAACAAAAATAATGACTTTATTCAACAATTTCTTTTCTTCTGTGTCAGTCTTTAACATGTGTTCATAAGAGTACATCCATCTCTTCTAGTTCATCATCTGTACATGTTGTGGTACTCTTGTGAACGTGTGTTGGAGGCTGAAACAGAAGACAAGAAATACTTGAATAAAGTCATTAGTTTAGTTTTTTCTGTAAGTTTTTGTGCTTCATAAAACTACGGTTGAACCTCTGATGTCACATGGACTATTTTAACAATGTCGTTACTACCTTTCTGGGCCTTGAACATTGTAGTTCCCCTGCTGTCTATGCTTGGATTTCATCAAAAATATCTTAATTCGGGTTCGAAGATGAATGGAGGTATTACGGGTTTGGAACAACATGAGGATGAGTGGATTAATGACAGAATTTTCATTTTTGGGTGAACTATACCTTTAAGCATCAAATTAACATTTCTGAAAGATCACTACTTACTGGAGTAATAGCTGCTGAAACTTCAGCTTCGCCAACACAGGAATAAATGACAATGTAAAATGTATTTAAACAGAAAACAGTTGTAGCCTAAATTGTAAAATATTTTCCAATACTACTGTTTTTACTGTATTTTTGCTAAAAAATAAATGCAGCCTTAATGAACATGACACAGTGTGTACACTGATCGCACCGTCCGCTGTAGACACTGTGTAAGGAAAAAAAAAACTACATCCCCAAAACATTTTAATGGTATTGTAGGCCTACCATTTCCATTCTGCAACACGTATACCTATCCACCAGATGGCAGCATATCACAATGTACTGTGTAGCACACCAGGATAATGTCCTGAGAACAATATTGAATCAAAGTAACAGTGTGAATTTGAATCAAAACTGGAAAACTATATTAATACCCAGCCCTATACAGTATTTTTACCTAATTATATCAATGTGAACATAGCACAGGCCTCTATGATTTTCATAAAATATTCTTAACAATTCTTAAACAAACCCTAACCCAAAGCCTTATACTTTCTTAAGAAAAAAAAAAAACGTTTCTTCTTTTTTATTAAAAACTACACATCTTTCGATTCTGATCGTGTCTGCTTGTCTGATTTCTGCTGTTTGTGAAAGGACATTACCCTCACCAGCATTACCCACTCTTCAACTGCTTTAACATGCCACATAAACACACAAAACATACACATACAGACCCTTTAGAACAGAACAGAACAGCATATTGCAACAACTTCAGGAGAGAATGCTAATCTAACCCAACAAACCACAAGGTGAGAGTGTGTGTGTGTGTGTGTGTGTGTGTGTGTGTGTGTGTGTGTGTGTGTGTGTGTGTGTGTGTGTGTGTGTGTGTGTGTGTACCTGGTATTCATCACGTTGTGGGGACCAAATGTCCCCACAAGGATAGGAATACCAGTAGATTTTGACCTTGTGGGGACATTTCTCAGGTCCCCATGAGGAAACAGGCTTATAAATCATGCACAATGAGTTTTTTTTTTTTGATGAAGTAAAAGTGTGCACAATCTCCTGTGAGGGCTAGGTTTAGGTGTAGGGAAGGTGTAGGGCGATAGAAAGTACAGTTTGTACAGTATAAAAACCATTACGCCTATGGAATGTCCCCATAAAACATGTAAACCCAACATGTGTGTGTGTGTGTGTGTGTGTGTGTGTGTGTGTGTGTGTGTGTGTGTGTGTGTGTGTGTGTGTGTACCTGGTATTCATCACATTGTGGGGACCAAATGTCCCCACAAGGATAGGAATACCAGTAGATTTTGACCTTGTGGGGACATTTCTCAGGTCCCCATGAGGAAACACGCTTATAAATCATGCACAATGAGTTTTTTTGATGAAGTAAACGTGTGCACAATCTCCTGTGAGGGCTAGGTTTAGGTGTAGGGTAGGTGTAGGGCCATAGAAAGTACGGTTTGTACAGTATAAAAACCATTACACCTATGGAATGTCCCCATAAAACATGTAAACCCAACATGTGTGTGTGTGTGTGTGTGTGTGTGTGTGTGTGTGTGTGTGTGTGTGTGTGTGTGTGTGTGTGTGTGTGTCCTGAATTGGAACCCCCAAAAACACAGTAGTATGTGTGATTGGCTGAAAAAATGAACACAATACAAGTTCCATAACAACAAACATAAACAGAAGTCAGTGCTTCTGAATGTCTATGCATTAAAACAGCACACTTTAACATCCTGCAAAGAGACTCAGCTTATTCAGCTCCTCTGTCACAGGTTTGTCTAATATATAGAGAGAGCCTCTAGAGACAAAACCAGACATACAGAGTCTCCAAGGCCATGGAGGCTAACATGCTGTTAAAAGGAACATCTTTTTTATGACTGTTGTAAGATCAGCAATCACAATAGCACAATGGCAGAGCTTTTAGCAGATGAAATTCATCCAGGTCTGATTATGACCAAGATCCCTCGCTTCAGAGAAAGTGGTAGATATTGATCACCCTGATTCTGTCTGGTTACATCAATAAACACAATCCATCTTACAAATAACACTTAACAGACCAGATCGTTTACCCCATAACAAGCATCCCTGCTTCATCTTTGATGGACTAATGAGATTTTAAACATGGTCAACGAACCACCAAAAAACCCTCATTTTAATCAATCTCTTTTTTTTTTACAACAGATTTTTTTTATTTATTTTTTCACACAATTGTTTTATACTCTACACTTGTGCTGCTCTCAGGCGCAGAAAGAATAGCCACTGTATCACAGTTTCAACAGGGGTACTATAAAAGAGATCCAATGGTGAGAAAATAATAAGATATGAGACGTGTAAAAAAGGACACCCCACACACAAAGAGAAATGCAGACACAAAAAGACAGGACTTTCAATGACTTCAACAGCCTGAGCCCTGGAGAATCAGATTATTTTTGGTGTTTGTGCTCCCTCGCTCCTTTTTCCCTGTTTCTCTTTATCCTTGCCTGGTTACCCTTGAATGAGACAGAGGGATGGACAGACATGGAGAGACTGAGACGGGGATGGATAGACAGATTGTGACAGGTGAATATAGTGGCTGGTGACCTCAGTGTGTGTGTGTGTGTGTGTACCTGGTATTCATCACGTTGTGGGGACCAAATGTCCCCACAAGGATAGTAATACCAGTAGATTTTGACCTTGTGGGGACATTTCTCAGGTCCCCATGAGGAAACAGGCTTATAAATCTTGCACAATGAGTTTTTTTGAGGAAGTAAAAGTGTGCACAATCTCCTGTGAGGGCTAGGTTTAGGTGTAGGGTAGGTGTAGGGCGATAGAAAGTACGGTTTTGTACAGTATAAAAACCATTACGCCTATGGAATGTCCCCATAAAACATGTAAACCCAACATGTGTGTGTGTGTGTGTGTGTGTGTGTGTGTGTGTGTGTGTGTGTGCAGTAATGGGGAAAAGGATCAGAGACTGTTTCAGTGGCAGATGGCTGATATTCCCAGCGGAAGAGCAGTGATGTCAAAAATACCAGTAGTTTGGTACCAAGCGGTGTGTTTCCAAATGTTGGAGAGCACACACCCTTCACTGTGATTTAGCTATACTTCTTCATTAAAGATGTTGGACTTGGTAAGGTATTTAAAAAAAAAATCAGTATAGTATGTCAAAATATCCAATCTGTGCATGCATATGCAGCCTAATAAACCTGCCTATTATGTAATTATTCAGTTTTGACAAGAAAAAGAAATAACTTACTGCTTGTAACCATTTCTTTGTTCTTCATTAGTGTTTACTTGATTAATTAATTTTGAAAACGTAAAAATTTTGACAAGCTACAATACCGTTCACAAGTTTGGGGTCAGTTTTTTTTTTTTTATAAAAACTGTGTGACACAAACTCACAATTTTAACTTTTTTTGAAATTGGGAGATATAAACTTACAATTGCAAGTCAAAATTGCATGATATAAACTTGCAATTGTGATAAATAATTCAATAATTGCAAAATAAAAACTTTTCTGCTTTTTAAAATATCTTATATAAAAAATATTTTATATCTCGCAATTCTGACTTTTTTCCCAGAATTACATGATATAAACTCACAATTTTGACTTTTTTCTCTCAGAATTGCATGATATAAACTCACAATTGCGCAAAATGTAGAGAAATACTGCTTTTTTCTTTCAAATGCGAGTTTACATATCGCAATTCATATTTTTTTTTTTGCAATTCTGAATTTTGTTCTCAGAATTGTGATATAAATTGGCAATTGCGAGTTATAAAGCCAAATTTTGAAGGGGAAAAAAGACTGATATGCTCACAATTCTGACTTAACGTGCAATTGCGTGTTATAAAGTCAGAATAGCAAGATATAAATTCACAGTTGCAAGAAATAAAGTCAGAATTGCGTGATATAAACTCACAACTGTAGAAAGTCAGAATTGCAAGATAAAAACTCTTTTCTCACAAATGCAAGTTTACATATCGCAATTCTTATTTTTTTCTTGCAATTCTCGCAAGCGGGTTTATTTATCGTAATTCTGACTTTTTTGCTTTCAGAATTGCGGAATATCAAAGACTATAGAATACCCAAGACTTGTCACTCGTGTAGTTTTGAATGGGGAAAAATGCAACGTTCATTATGGCCTCGAAGCCCTGCCTTCTTAGTGAAAGAGCCAATCGTTGATTAGTAAAGTCAACGCGTCACTGCAGCTGCCGTTAGAAGTCCCGGTTGCTATAGAAACAATCGGCACTCTAAGACGTGCGCTCAGTACTGCGCATGCGCACTGGCTCATTTAGCCGGACAAAATAAGCGTTTTTTTAACGCTATTGGAGCACAAGGAACCATATTTATGAGACAGTTCTTGTTGGATTTCTTTGGAGATTTAAAATATGAAATTTAATCGTAAGCTTGGTGAACAGTTTTGGAGAATTTGATGTTTCCCCATTCAAAGAGATAGGAGCTGCACTTGCCTGCCTGAGTAGCTTTTCAAAGATGGCCGCCGAGTGACATGACTTGCCTTAAAGGGACTTTGGTAATATGAACTCACAATTGTGCTAAATGTGGAGAAATACTGATAAAACTCACAATTCTGACTTTTTCTCTCAAATGCAAGTTTACATATCGCAATTCTTACTTTTTTCTCGCAATTCTTTTCTCAGAATTGATATAAATTGGCAATTGCAAGTTATAAAGCCAACTTTTGAAGGGGAAAAAAAGACTGATATGTTTTCAATTGCGTGTTTTTATCTCACAATTCTGACTTAACTTGCAATTGCATGTTATAAAATCAGAACTGTGTGATATAAACTCACAATTGTGAGAAATTGCAAGATAAAAACTTCTGACTTTTTTTCTTGCAAATATATTATTTCTCTTATTTCTTATATGAACTAGCAAATGCGAGTTATAAAGTCAAATTTTAAATATTGAATCAGAATTAGTTTATACTGTATCTCACAATTCTAACTTAACTTGCAATTGCATGTAATAAAGTCAGAACTGCAAGATATAAACTTGCAATTATGAAAAGAAGTCTGAATTGTGAGTTTATATTTTGCAATTTTTACTTTATTTCTCAAAATTGCAAGTATGTCTCGCAATTCTAACTTTATAACTCGCAACTGAAAGTGTATATCATGCAATTCTGAGAAAAAAAGTCAGAATGTTAAAAAGCAACATGCAAGATGTAAACTTGCAATTGCGAGAAAAAAGTCAGAATTGTGGGAATAAAATTTTTCAATGATCTTTTCTTATTTTTTATTCAGTGGCGGAAATAGGCTTTATAAGGAACAGCATTTATTTGAAACAGAAATCTTTTGTGTTATGTTTTGTGTATGTCTTTAGTGTTACTTTTCACCAGTTTAATGCATCCTTGCTGAATGAAAGTATTTTCTCTTATTAATCCCAAACGTTAGTGTATGTTTACCTAATTGAGAAACCCTTGACGGCTGAGTTAATATTCACATTTAACTATATTTGTATTTTTTCGAGAGCAAATTAGTTTTTGCAGTGGTATAAGAGTGTGCAGAACTGCTATTGGTGTTGACAACTGAAATTATGATACTGTGAAAACCCTGTGGGAGGGTGAATAAGTGGAATAAAAATGAGTAAAGACAAGCACTCTACTCCTGATGCAAGTGCACACACACACACACACAGAGAGAGAGAGAGAGAGGGAGAGAGAGAAAGGATACAAGATCCCCCTTTTACCCAGAGACTGTGTCAGCAGAACAGATGCTTTCAAACAGACAAGGATACTTACCTATGACAGATGATTTGCCATTAAAAGAACCAGTGAGAGGGAGAAAAAAATGAAGGACTATTGATTAGCTTGAAATCAAACTGTCCAAACACTAGTGATTTCTTTTAATGATTCGAGCAGCTTTAATTCAAACATTTCCTAACATCACATTTGATTCTATGGCAAAGATATTTACTCTGCTGTAGACTGGCACACATCAGTAAAGAGGTGGTGTTTATTCTTACGCATAACCTGTCAGACAGGCAGAAATGTCGTGATTAATAAAAAAGACACACCTCTTCTTACATTCTGCTTATGCCAACACAGGTGTGCTCAAACACACAACACACAAAAAGACTTCAGCGTATGACTGTGTGCATATGGCTCTAAATTCATCTAGATCTAAATAGGATGTGCTGTATGTCACGGATGTTATATGCATGGGACATCTGCAGTAAACTAACAATACAGTTTACAAAAGCATGTCTCTGCTTCTACTGAATGGGAACATAACAAATAATTAGCAAATTTACAATGAATAACCACATTAGATTAGAAAAATGATAAATACAGTAGATCTGTGGATCTGCACAGCAAATGTAAATTTCTGCCATATAAAGCCATCATATGATTTGTCATATAATGGGATATGGGACATTTTAATTATATTTTATAGACATTTTGTATCCTTTTTGAAGCTTATATCATCATTTCTTCTAAACAGAAATTTTAAACGATTTTACGAGGGAAAAGGTTGTTAAAAACTAGCTATTTGAAATGATAGGTTATTTTTTAAGCCATTCCATTAGGCTGCTGCTTGAATTATTGTAAATCATGACAAAGAACATTATCCTCTTAGTGCAAGATATTCAATCACTTCAGGTTGAAAGAAAGTGGTAGCAAAAAAATGAGATAAGAGGATAGAGTGACGGTGAACAGACAAAAGTTTGAACCCTAACCTCCGTCTCATTAACTTACACACACACACCCACTTTTACACACCATGCTGTTATAAAACACAAATGGTGAACAATGATTTACTACCTCAGTCAGCTAATAGATTGGGACTTTCTCTGTGAGTGTGTAGTGTTCTCCTCTTGTGTGTGTTTAGCTGATGCTTTCGTTCAGTATAACACGAAGCGATATAAAACCATAAAGCACTTCATGCCTAATCTAAATCAGGCAGTACAGGTTTTGGTAGTTAATCCATTATCTAAGAGCTCTTGTACTTTAGAACACAGAATCATTATCATTCATGTTACAGCAGCAGGCCAAGATGGCTGTTACATAGGCACTTCACTCCAGCTCCTGCTTTACTCCACACTGTAAGTGACAAATGCAACTAAAAATAGTTTTTTGCAAAGTACCAAATTATTTTTAACAAATTGCAACAAGTGTTACGGTTAAATTGAAGCTTAAAGGGGACATTGAATGCAAAATTCACTTTTTCATGGTGGTTGCATATAAATGTGTCTTAACAGTATGTGGACACAATCACCCTACAATGATCCATTAAAGGGTTAGTTCACCCAAAAATGAAAATTAGCCCATTATTTACTCACTCTCAAGCCATCCTAGGCATATATGACTTCCTTCTTTCAGACAGTTATATTAAACAATGTCCTGGCTTTTCCAAGCTTTATCGTGGCAATAGGTGGGTGTTTCTCTTCAACAAGTCAAATCAAGTCCAATAAAGTGCATCCATCCATATTGAAAAAGTGACTCACATGGCTCTGGGGGGTGGAAAAAGTAAAAAAAAAAAAAAAAAAATTTAAATGTAATAATCACTTTAAACTAGGTTGCCTTCCAGGCAGATGACATAGGACGTCGTCATTGCATATGTGCCTGTGAGTCTTGGGAAAACCAACATTTGTTTACAGGAGCAAAAAAAAAATCCTCAAACATTCTTCTTTACAAATCCTTGTTTTGTACTTCTAATTCGAGCCCATTGTTTTGTTTTAATCTCTCCACTAGCACATCCACATTTGTCACTTCTGAGTGGCGCGTGCACAACGTTGACGTCATATGTTATCCGCCCAGAGCTGCTTCCATGTACAACTGTGAGCGTCAGCTAGATTAAAGTGATTTTTACATTTTAAATATGGATAATTTTCTTACAAAAATGCATGAATTCGGTACAGGAGGCCTTTATTCACCCTCTGAAGACGTGTGAGGCACTTTTTATTATGGATGGATGCACTTTATTGAACTTCTTTTGACCTGTTGAAGAGAAACACATTTGCCTATTGCCATGATAAAGCTTGAAAGAGCCAGAACATTTTTTCATGTAACTCCGACTGGATTCGTCTGAAAGAAGGAAGTCAAATACACCTAGGATGGCTTGATTTTTTTTATTTGCAAAAAAACCTAAACGTCATACTGGTCTGGCACCACCCACAACCGCTGACGAACTGTCCCGTATTAGCATGTTTGCACTCTTTCTCCCTAGGAATGCACCAAAATGAAAATTATTGGCCGAAGCCGAACAAAATTAAACACTGGACCAAAGGCAGATTACCGAACATGGTTTTTCATGTTTTTTCCCCCAAGTATTTTGCCAATTTTTTTCACCATCGCATAAATTAAATAGCCAAAATATTTAAGTATTTAATATTTAAGCCAAAAAAAATAAAAAAAATCAATTACAGAACAACAATTTAAAAATGTACTTAACACTGAACATTTTTAACATTATAGTAGACATCATAGCCTACCAACAGAGCACAATTTAACTTAAAATTAATAAGTTAGTAAAATAATGTTCTTTGGCCATTTTTAAGACCCCCTTTTTGAATCCGGCATGTGTTTTTTAACGTACAAATAAATGCAGCCTTGCTGAGCAAAGGAGAATGTTATAATAAATGTAGGCCTATTAATAGAGCTGTTGTAATTGATTGTTATCATTATTTTTGTCTTACTTTTTTATTTTATTACAATTACAATTTCAATGCTAACATTTATGAATGTTGACTTTTATTTTTTGCGGAAACCCACAAGACAACCTCAGTACTACATGAATGATTCTCATTACACTGATTCAGCGCAGATTTTCTTTGCGCTTTGAACCCTGGCTAACGAGAATACATGCAATTTGTGCGTGTATTAGCGGAGTGAGCAGTAGCTCATTATAATTTAAAAAAGCCATGCACCAAAACGTCTTGCTGTAAACAGAGCTGCTGTGAATAGGGTGTTGTTTTACACGACCACTGGGTAACTGTAACCAAAGTATGCTGAAGACATTTCATGAAGACTCTAAAGAATCAGACCAACTTGTGGAAAATGGCCATCCGATTTCCCCTTTAAAGATAAAAAAAAAAGACTTCACTTAAAGCCACTTTGATGGAGATCAGAGCTATTGATCAGGATCTGTGCACAGATCTCCAGCAGCACAAAACCCATGTAAGAAGCAGAGGTAGGGTTCTGGTATAGGCGATATCCTAGAGCGGCAGTGTTCTATAGGGCGCCCACACATGCATTTTTCTCACTCAGCTGCAGAATTTTCACAGTGTTGCGCCCACTATTTGTTCCACCCCTCTCAGTGAAATTGAATAGTGACCTAGCAGGTAACTTTTTCTGAGCGGCTCCCAGCACTATGCTTCCACGCCCCCTCTCGCTTCGGCAGCTGTATAAAGCCGTCTGCACCATAGAAGTAAGACAAGTGACCTGCCTATCTAAAAAAACAAAAAACTTTCTTTAACTGTTAGAAATCAATACAGTTAGCCAAGCCATAAAAAAGAACATAAAATAAAAAGGGTCATAAAATGTTTCTATGGATTTCTTATTTAAAAACAAATATTAGGGCTGCCCCCTTGACAAGAAGAGGCTTGGTCGACCAAAATTTTAGAAACTAAATCCACAGGAAGTGATGCAGTCCGTGACGGACAGATCGTTAACGACTGGTCTTTGTGGTAACATAGTACATCAGGCAGGACATCCAATACCACCTATCATTCAATGACCTTGAATATGGCTTTTCATCTGAAAGATGTATGTAGTAGCAACTTTGCATGGCAGCTCAGTCTAATGTTAACCTAGAAAAATGTGCACTAGTCAAGTGTCTGTGCACTTTGCTGTGTGGAAGCTGAATAGTAGCATGCTCACTGCATGACAGATGGAGGCGCCGGTGTCACTTCATCCTTAGAATCTGTAAAGACTCTATCTTTGTCTGTGTGCACTCAGAAGAACAACGAAACATTGCACTTTTGTAAAACAATTAAAGCAAACAGGACGCGCTTTCTGCCGTCTTGGCCTTAACTAGAGTGCAAAACGTCAAAACTATGTGTATACTTGCCTTACAGACATGAAAAATATATCGATAGAGAGTAAAATGTCAATTTTCAAATGTGCACTTGCATACAGGCGCATCCACTACTGCGGAGACGACAAGAGTCAGTGTCACTGACTTTATCTCTTAAACTGAAAACAAATAAAGCACTAGTTTATCAATAAAATATTAAAACGGTAATGCAGTCTTCTTGTTGTTTTTCCCTGACACATTTATAATTATTATATCTGCCAGTGCACTGCGGCAAGCTGTTATTATTAAACGTGCGACTAATAGTCGACACTGCAGGTGAATAGGGTAAAAAAAATGAACTAACAGTTATTACCTTACTTACTCAGTTAATTGATTACATTGATAATTGCAAACATTTTTTGTATTACAAGTTTTCTAAAATATTTAATATGCAAATGAGGCATTATTTCATGAAATTTGAACTAATTTGCATACATTTCTAGTACAAAAATACTGGATGAAGGCAGTTTCAAAATTCTTGTTTAATTTTTTTGACGATATAAACAATATATTTTTTGGGGGGGAATAAAATGTTGTATAAAGTAAAGTAAGGCATTTACAATGTTACAAAGGTTTTTATTTAAAATAAATGCTATTCATTTGAACTTGATTATATAAAAACAATATAATATTTCACAATTTTCACAATTTACTGCAATACATTATTACCCCAAATGACCCCAAACTTTGATATAACGCTGGATTCTCGCTCAACACTGATAGAATACCGCTCTTGTCTGCTCTTTAAAACTGCCTTCCTTCATTAGTTTCACTCCATCTCTTACTCTCTCTCTGAGGCTGAGGAAAAGACACACCAGTGTGTGTGCGCATCCACACATTTAAGATGTGTAACTGCCATGCCACATATCAGGCACACAAATCTGTTGAGCTAGCTTACACACACATTTACACACACCACATACACACACATTTGCAAGATGTGGTTATTATTAGACATAAACACACACTGACTCTAAATGAAGTGACAAAACCCTTCCTCCGCTCTCCCTCACTCCATCTCTCTTACAGTGTAAAGTAGGGCAGTTGGCAGGGAGAGCCAGGTCGTGAGGTGCTGACAGATGGATGCTCAGTTTTCTGGCTTCTGCTGTGGTTCTGAAGGGGCCTTCGTGCAGTGAAACTCAGAGAAAGAGAGAGAGAGAGAGAGAGAGAGAGAGAGAGAGAGAGAGAGAGAGAGAGAGAGAGAGAGAGAGAGAGAGAGAGAGAGAGAGAGAGAGAGAGAGAGAGAGAGAGAGAGAGAGAGAGAGAGAGAACAACACACAGAGAAGAGAAAGGACAGATCATCTTCTGTTCCACACTGACCACTACACTCATCTGTCATATCTCTTTTCTTTTTCGCAATATAAAGCTTTGGTCTCAGTCCAGCTTTAAGAACACAGAGTTCCTCTACTTAAAGTCTGTAGCAAATGACTTCAAGTGCACTTTATGTTCTTCTCGTCCAGCCTCCCCACTTCCTTTCTCATCTCTCACTCCTTACTAATCACACACACAAATGAAAGTGCTCCGAAAGACAGTGGAAAACATGCTGGATTTATTCTCCTTCATTCATCTCATCATCTCTCTGAAATAAATTCAAGAAAATGTCAAGAAGTGTGTCACAGCAAAACTGTTTTCACTCCCATCAAAATGAAGCAAACAGAATAGATTGCTGATTATAGTCCTTTCATGACACTTTTGACAGAATTGCATAACTTATTGACAACGTAAATAATTCATTGCTTTATTTTTAGTGAAGCATGCATACAAGTCATAGTATAAATTAATGGCGTATAGTGTGGGAGTTAAACTAAAACTGGTGCCAGATCCAGTTCTGGAGGTGATAATTCTGTCTTGTTCTGGCACAAATTTAGCCCTGCCTGATTGACACCATAGCTACAGGCCAAAAGAATCACAGCTGCATACAGCAGGTAACATATGACATAATTTAATTATAAAAATGTACACTCATGACCTTGTCTACAACTCTTGAGCTATCAGTTTGAATCTGTCTATTGAACGACTCACTCACTGAATCACTAGCAGCCTAGAGGGTACTGAATTCTAAATATGATTCACTTACTGAACTAGGGCCCTATGAGTTCCGTGATGGGGAAAACACGGACGGAATCACAGAATCCAGTCATAAAAGTTTAATTTACTGTATAATTTGGAATATAACGGAATTTGCCAAATTTTTGATGAATAAATCAAACGTAGGTCATTACAATTTTAAAAAAATGGACTAGTGTCTGTGAATATTAAGCCACAAAAGACTATTTAAATATGAATCCTGCATGTTTTGTGTGTCTCTGTGTGAACGAATGGCGCAGGTGCACAGTTTTGTTTTTTTATTATTTATTTATCATTAATTATTTACCAGAATTTATTCACCAGAAATTGTAAATACACAACACAGTATTTCTTAAAGATTAAATAAAATAAATACCCAAAATTAAAATTCTTGCCCGAAACCGAACAAAATGACTTCACCACTGTTGGCGCAGGTTGTTTTTCATGGCTGCGGGTTGATGTGATCTTAATACTGTAATATTTAGCCCCTGGAATTCTAATTTTACCAGTGGAACCCCGCCAAAAAAAACGTGTATTTTACCCCCGGAACACATTTTTTGGGGGGCTACTTTTAAGCAGCAATTGGGCGGGTTTTGTAGCGAAAACCTGGCAACAATGCTCAGTACATCTTTTTGTTGACAGCAGCAGATTTATGAATGATTCTCATCACGCTGTTTCAGCGCAGATCTTCCTCACGCTTTGGACTTTGAACTCTGGCTAAGGAGCTTGTGCAGCACTGTCAGAATACATACAATAACAATAACATTCTGTAGTTTATTTACTAATGGTTTAAGGCCATTTCACGATTTCAGTCGTCATACAGTAACCAGCAACAACCACCCCTTCCTCTTTTCATTGAAGACATGTGATGCGGTACTTAACAGTCTCTCACTGTCGGTGCTTGTAATGATTTCTGTCTTTCTTGGACAGTTTTATCACATTTTTTGATCGCATCACATCATTGCTCGGTATAATTTATTCGGTCTTCTCGTTTACTAAAAAGAGCTTTTTTTTGCTATTTTCGGCCGAATAAGTTCGGTTCCCGAGCATTCTGTGCATGCCTACTTTTGATTATTAAAATTGAATGAAACCATTAAAAAATATATTTCAGAAAATCAAAGGGATAGTTCACCCAAAAATAAAAATAAGCCCATTAATTACTTATCCTCCAGGAATCCTAGGTGTATACGACTTCCTTCTTTCAGACGAATGCAATCTGAGTTATATTATAAAAATTATCCCGACACTTCCAAGCTTTAGAGTGGCATGGTCTGGTGTTTCTCTTCATCAGTCCAAAACAAGTCCAATAAAGTGCATCCATCCTTAATAAAAAGTGCCTCACATGGCTCGGGGGGGGGGGGGGGGTGAATAAAGGCCTCCTGTAGCACATCGATGTACTTTTTTTTATTATGGATGGATGCACTTTTTTGGACTTGTTTTGGACTGATGAAGAGAAACATGCCATTCTAAAGCTTGGAAGTGTCAGGATAATTTTAAATATAACTCCGATTGTATTCATCTGAAACAAGGAAATCATATATACATAGGATGCCTGGACGGTGAGTAAATAATGGGCTAATTTTCATTTCTGGGTGAACTAACCGTTTAATGGAAAACAGAATTTGGAAAAAATAAAACTACATTTGAGAAGGACCTTATTTCATAGGGCCCTACTAAACCTCACATACCACTATGTGCAGTGCAGATAAGTTTGTAAGACTTAAATCATTCCAAGTACTGACAAAGTTACTAATTTCAAGACACATTTTTAACAGAGATCTTTTGGAATAAAAAAATATTATAATATTAAATGGCATGAGAAACGGCATCATTTTCATTTAGTATGTAGTTAAGCCCAAATACAGGGCAGCAGCAACCAAAATAGATGAAGTCAATTTTCTCTTACATAAACTGACTACACACACTTCTAAAATTATAAGCAGACACAAAGAACATCAGACACTGACACATACTGTACATGAGTCAGTATTGTCAAAAGTTCCCATCACATGGCTTTTCTGTCACTCATCACAGGGTTATATGTGGAGATGACCCAGATAGCTGTAGTCTGACATGATGAATATGTCTCCGCTGAGTTCTTCCAGCCTGACACAGGGTTGCCATGGTGACACGGAGGAACCCTGGAAGAGTTCCAGGACATAATCCGAAATATCCCATCACTCTAAGGTTCATGCCTTTAAGCACACAGACACACCGCAACCAACTCACTCCCATTTGTGCTTAACGTC
>NC_133363.1:35491241-35666889 GCF_049309525.1 Garra rufa
AGCGCGCACAACTTGACTGTATGCTGTCAATATTAATTGTCTGATACCAATGGCATTAAAAAGTTTTACTTTACAGGTATTTGTGAGCTAAATATAGTCAAACTGTAATTGAGATAGTTCTAGATGACCAATGCAATGATTTTGCCCGATTAGATATCGTCAGCTAACACTGATCTCTCACCAAGACACCTGCCCTGTTCTCCTCACACCACAACATTAATTTGTCTCCTCTGACCGTTGTTCTGTTTAATCCTGGCATGTCCCTGCTCTCTTGGCCACATAGCAGGCTCATATTTGTGTCTGTGGTTCGTCATACGAGTGTAAATATACATTTAAAATGTTCTCCGCGACCGAACAGTCATTGCGATCCATTGTTTTCCTATGGTTTACATTGACCGCTCTCCCTCTCGTGACGTCACTGCCGGTTTGGCAGTTTTTCAGATGCGGAAGTAAAATTCTCTCCCAAAAACGACTCAAGAAGCCTTAATAGCATATTTTGAAGTATATTTTAATAGCATAAGTATATAAGTATATATTAATAGCATATTTTGAAGTATATTTTTAAAATCTGTTCCTACATTATTTTTCTATACATCAATTCACTGGAGTCTCTAACCTGCAATATGCACTTTAAGTTATGACTGGTTGAAACATATTCTCCATATGTAGGATGGAATGAGTTTGCATATCCTACCATATCTACCTCCACCACCCTCTCTTTCTCTCACTCTTTTATCAGTCCGTCATGTTCTGTTTGCTCTTTGAAACTGTTTGATAGATAGGAAGAAACCAGATTAAAAATAGACGGTGACTAATCAGCAGAAGAACCAGGATAGAGGCCCACCCCCGATTTCTGAGGGTTTGAGAGAGTCACAAACAGACAGACGCACACAAACACACTCATGTTGACCTAGCAAACATACTCATACTATACACTTCTACTAACATATATATATATACACACATATACATATACACATATATATATATACACACAGTGCCTTTCGAAATTATTCATACCCCTTCATTTTTTTCACATTTTGTTATGTTGCTGCCTTATATTAAACTACTTTAAATTACTTTTTTTCCCACATCAATCTACACTCCCTACTCCATAATGGCAAAGCAAAAAATAGGTTTTTAACACTTGTGCAAATTTATTAAAAATAAAAAACTGAAAAGATCCCGTTGCATAAGTATTCATACCCTTTTCTGAGACACTCGAAATTTAGCTAAGGAGCATTCATATTGTCTCTAGATGTTACTACACTTCGAGTGGGGTTAAACTGTGGCAAATTCATTTGAATGAGTATGATTTAGAAAGGCACACACCTCTCAGAAAAGGTCTAACAGCTGAAAATGCATATCAGAGCAAAACCCAAGTCCTGAGGTCAAGATAACTGCCTGTAGAGCTCAGTGACAGACTTGCGTTAAGGCAATTATTAAAGCATTATCCATAATGGAAGACGATTGGAACAACTAGGACTCTAGAAAATGTCTGCCAGCCCCCATCCAAGCTGACAGAGCTTGAGAGGTGAAAAGGTGAGGCAAAGAATGGCAGATAATTGCCAAATGCAGATGTGCAAAGCTTGTCACATCATACCCAAAAAGACTTGAGGCTGTAAAGGTGCTTCAACTATGTACTGAGTTAAGGGTATGAATACTTATGCAGTGTACTTATTTCAGTGTTTTATTTTTAATAAATTTGTAAAATTTGCAAATCTGGTTTTTGCTTTGTCATTATTATGGTATATGGAGTGTAAATTGATGTGGAGAAAAACTAATTTAAAGCAGTTTAACATAATGCTGCAACAAAACAAAATGTGAAAAAAAAAAAAGAATACTTTTGCAAGGCACTGTATATATCATCATCATGGTGGATTCTTTGTGTCTGATTTTTTTTTTTTAACCCACATGCTGGGTTCAGCTTGTTGGGCCATTTTATTAGGTTGTTTTTAATATTTTTACCCAGGTGCTGGGTAGTTTTTCTGCACTCTAAAAAAATGCTTTATTTTGTTTTTAACCCACATGTTGGATTCATCTTGTTTGGTAATTTTATTGGGTTTTTTAATATTTTTACCCAGGCGCTGGGTAGTTTTTCTGTAACTAAGCTGCTGGGTCATTTTTAATGCTGGGTTATTTTTTTTTTCTACCCAACTGCTGGGTTAAGCCTGTCTCCAACAAAATAAACCATCTGCTGAGTAACAGTCAGAGCGTGGTTTTCAGAGTGGTTCTCAGTGTGCACTTCATGAGGAAAATAAAGGTTTGTATACATTTAATTTCATTTATAAAACCTTTACTTGTGCTGTAAATTACATTATTTTACCCAACGCAACATACAAGACCGAGATGTCATTCAGCTGTGTCATCAACAGTTGTTTCGCATGATGGAAACTCCTTTTGCCTTCCATAACATAAACTGATTTCATGCATTATAATACTGAAATTAATTTAATTTAATTTAATGTTAAAATATGTTCTCTAATCTCAGTACTGTTTGTTTGAGGGTGGGTTATGGAGTCAGTCATGCCATCATTCAGCTATGAGTGAAACACGAAGCAGCGGCCTGAGGTTCATACTGTAGTTCCCCCAGCGAACAGCAGCTAATCACCGGCTCAGATTTTAGTTGCACACAAGCACGAGAATTAGCACTATATCTATAAAAAGTGATTACAGAGAATAGTTGAATACACTTTGCTTTGCTTTCTTTGTAATGGTCCTCCAAATGGATCTGTCTGCTGTCTCCCAGTTTTGGGGGTTAATGTTAGCCTGCAACAACACTTCACTTGTATCACTTACATGGGGCTCCTTGACTATATATAATATATATACATACACTTTTACTAATTGTAAAATCATAAGCTAAAGGCTGGGAAACACCCTCAATGGATGGCCAGTCTAACACATTGTCCCAGCCAGACGTGACTGTGTCTGTCCACACCAGACATCAGCCAGAACAAAATCAATTACATATCCCAGCCAATTAAAAGAGAATGTGGGCAGACTCTCTCTGCAAGCACACTATTATCTCACACTCTCAGCAAAATGCAAGTAAATAATAAAGTGATATACCAACTCAAAAACTCAAAGATCTTCAACCTGAAATCTACATCCCTCTCAGAATCAGATAACGTGTTTGCATGCAAAGCTATAAGTAAGCAACAGCAGGTTTTGCATAGTAGAGCTACTGCCTTCTTCTGTATGTCCTTGACACAACACTTAATCGAATATTTTAATAATTAAATACACACTAAGCATCACCTCTGTCTTTTGGAGCAAGCATACAGCATAGAGGTCAACTGTAGTGTGATTAATGTGTGTATATGCTAGACGAAGCCAAGCTACAATCACATTATCTGGGTCTGTTAGTGCAACTTCACAAAAACCAGACTGGATTTAAATTTGATTAAATTCGAAAAAAGGAACTAGAGGAAGAAAAAAAAGAAATCCCAAAATAATTAACTAACAGAAAAAAAAAACACATCACGCGCAGTGTTGTCCTTCAAACAATGTGCAATTTTAAGGAAATGAAAACAAATATGGTGGATGTAACTCTTGTAAAAAAACTATGTGCAATTAAATATGCAAAGGACAGTTTGCACCATTTGAAAGTAAAAGTTAAAATCTCTAAACTGAATATGATACTTCAGAAATATAGCACATACATATATTTATACTTCATTGTAAGTCCCTTTACTGTTACTGCTCTCATAAAAAATACAATTACTTGTAAACTTTCATTGAAAGTCTAACAAGAAAAAACATACAGTTTAGTCAAATTTATTGCACTCCTTAATCTATTGTCCACGCCAGAACTCTTTCACTGAGGTCCTAGAGTTTAACAGAGAGGCGCATGTTGTTTCCAGAACGAGCCTTCATGTAAAATGTAAATATTTATAAGAATAAAACTGCGAAAAGGAAGTTATGCTCTTGAGGAAATGCACATATATGTTTTTGTTTGAAGCACTAAAAATGGTGCATTCTCGTGTGTAGTCGTGCATTTTTCCCAAGAGGTCTCACTGCATCCTGCTCTGTTTTCTAGAAGCATTTTGTCCATAGTAGAGGGGGGGGGGAAAGTGATGTGACTGACGGATGTTTTCAGTCCAATTCAGTGTTCGCAAACATGATTAACCAATAACCAAATCCGATTACGTTGATTATTTTCAATTTTATTGATTAGTTGTTGCAACCAGAACACCAAAACTCAGCCAGGCCTGAACACAACACAAAGTGTCAGTGAGCAAACAGAGTCAGAGTCTGGCTATATGCAGAATGTTACAGACATGATGTGTTGTTATTGCAAACACCCAGCACAAGGCTCAGGTTTGAGATGGAAACATTGAATGGAAACTTGAGCGCACACACACTCTCCGCAAGTTCTCATAAATACGCAATCTTTCGTTACATCTACCCATAGACAAAAACAAGTGCACTCGGACACAGTCATCAGGTGCCTGTTCAACTCACCTCCTTCCAAACAGCCGTAACCCTGTAAAAGTTCTGCTGCTGTGTCGGCGACCCACTGCGACTCTCTCTCCCTCAGGCTGGGGGTTGGACGGGAGGTCAGAGTTGGATGAAGAAGCGGACGTGGAGGCCAGAGAGGTTGTGACCTCTTCCCTGTCCTGTGAACCTGCTCCTAGGTCCTGCTCCATCAGGAGCCTCAGGCCGTCAATCAAACAATGGTAACTAATCCCAAACTCACAGAGTCAGAGAGTCCTCATGATGAGAAAAACTGGAAGAGAAGGGTCGCACCATCCTGCTCTCCGCCTCTCGGAAAGAGAGGGAGGACAACGCGAATAGCGCTCAGTCCTCCAGATCCTTGCAGACTTCCACGTGTGATCCGTTTCCCATTCCGCCTTCAAGATACTTAATCCTATAAGCAAACCCCCACATTCCTACCCCCCCCCCCCTCTTTCCTTCCTCCCTCCCTCTCTCTCTCTCTCTCTCTCTCTCAGGAAGTTCTTACAATCCCAGTCTAAGCAGAGTCATAAAGCAAGGAGTGTTCCTCCAGTCTTCTCTTCATGTCTTTCTCTCTCTTGAAGCTCTCATCTCCTGTTTTCCTCCCACGGCAGCTGCCGCTTGCACTCACACACGCGTCTATGCAGACTCATACATATACGCTCTAGCTGCCGGTTGCACTCACAGACATTGCACCACACCAGGAAGTGTCAAACTCAGAAGAGACTCATTCGTAGGACCCCAAATATAGCTGCCCCTCCAGGTGCCTGATTGTTTTTGACCTTACCTACTCACCACCTCTGTCTTTCTCTCTCTGATACAACAAAATTAGATATAAAGCAGCTCTCAAAGTTTGCAGATCAGTGCTGGTTACGTTCACAACTATCGACCAACAGTCAAGATCTCCATACAGACAATAGTTAAGGTCACAGAAACATATATAACAACACACACACACACACACACACACACACACACAGAACAATGCGTTTATGGCTGTGCAAGCACACTTGCAACAGGAGAGCAGGTAGGAGGAAGATCTTTAGTATTGAATAAATGCAGTTTGACATTGAGAAAAGTAAAAAGGCAAAAGGCTTAAGGGGAAAAAGATGGAAAGAGAGGTTTTCGGCTGTTACTGATTTCTGTCAATCTGTGTGTTAGCAGGCATCTGTGTATGTCTCTTAACATTTGTTAAAGGTTTTTCTTTTATATCTTTTGCACCTACATAAAGATTCACTACCAATCCCCAATGCAGCACACATAATGCAGAAAAGGGCTACTGAGTCAACAAAAAGTTACTTGAAATAAAATCAACGTTAGCTGAAAGCAAATCAAATACAGATGTAAAATGTAAAAGAAAAACTCAGGAAATTGCCAAAGTGCAATTTAAAATGATCATTTAGTTTAACTTTACATACTAAATTAACTGATACCAAAACTTTAAAATTAAAATAAACTACCTATCACAGAATACTAAAATAACACTACGGACAGAACCACAAGAACCAGAGGGGAAGTATTCTCATTAGGTCATATTGTGTGTGTGAGTGTGCACTGTAACATGACAACAAAACAAGAAAGCCAGCAGAAAGATTCCTCTCCACTACCTTCTGTTCACACTCACTACAGGCTTCCTGTGAAGGAAGGAAATGATGTCACTAAAATGGGAGTCGTACACAATTACGGTTGGACCACAAACCAGATATTGTTTCCTGCTATTCTTTGTGTTAGCTATACGTGTGTGTTCTTGTGTAAGAGACAGCAGGCTATAGATATAGAGGGAAGAAGGGAGAGAGGAGGTGAAAATAGGACAGCTGAAATGATGGGTAGGAAATATAACTGTGTAGGAGTAACAAGTAAGATCCACTGTAACCTGGATTCAGTCTGATCTAATATACCACTAGAAATAGCAGGGAGAAATTTCCAACAAAAATCAATCATTTTCACTGTACCTCAGTGGGACGCATTCTAGACAAGCATTTTAATTTTCAGCACCAAATAATCTTTTTATAGACTTGAGTCTAAAACTAAAGAAATTATGATTTTAGCATCTCTAGACTGGATCTCCACCTTGTGGTTACATTGAGTAAATGCATGCCTGCAGGCTGTGGTTACAGTCCTTGAAAACCACAGATTAATATATTTACTCAGGTTAAGTTTGTGGTATCAGATTGTGTATTAATAGATTATATATTTGTAATATTTATAGCAAAGTAAAAGATGCACAGATTATGGATGTTTCTTTCTAAACAAACAAACAAACAAAACGAAACAAAAAAAACATACACTTCGTTCCCACAATAAATACAACAACTGGAACTATTATTAAACTGTGTAATCACCTTACTCACATACAGCAATCTTTCACAACCCCAACATCATTTATATCTTTTCTCTCTCTCTCTCTCTCTCGCTCTCTCTCACACACATGCACACACACTTGTGTGATGAGATTCTAAGATAAGAGCTGGTGGTCACAGATGGTTTCCATATACAGGTTTGGTGGTTGACTACATCTGGCATAAATACATTCAAGAACACAGAACAACCAGACAGTGAAACTAAAATTCAACCAGCCTATAAACACAAGCCAGACACAATACGTTTACAATTAATGCACACCACAATGTCAGTTATTTCAAGATCACAGGCTGAGATGCAAAAGTGGCATTCGCATTTACATGCACTTTTTCAGCAGCAGAGCATGGCATTAACATCGGCAAGGTCAGGAGTTTGACTCCCTAGGTATGCATGATTGATCAAATGTAATTCAATGCAATGTAAGTTTTTTCAGATGAAAGCAGAAATGTAAATATTCTTAACCTGCATTTACATGTTTCAGAACACTGCTTTCTGCAGAAATACCTGCATGCAGACACTGAATTGACTTTTATTTAGTAAATGTCTGCTTGTGATGACAGCACAGCAGATGCATGCAGACAATATAAATAGCAAGCTGCTTTTCTCCTATAAGTCACAATAAGTGTGACAGATTATTTTAAAAGTTAATGCCTGCTAGAATATATTCACAAGTTCACAGAAATCACACTGTCTAGTAGGTCCTAACGTCAGTTAAAAAAAAAAAGTATAGTATGAACATGAATAATACAAAAGAAATTTTGACATACTACATCAACCATGTGTCACTATCATGTGACCTACCAGCATAAGTTGCATTGCTACACTGCCATTCGCAATTTCTTTCTCTTGGCTTCATGGTTTGGTAAAGTGTCCATGGAATATGCAATGGTTGACCTTCAGATTTACGTGTTGCAATGTCTTCATAGTGCTGACCAGAGATCAGATCTATATTAAGTGGCACAAGTAGCTTGGCCATTCAAACACATGGACGCATAAGCAAGTGTAGGTTAGTCTTACCTGTGATGAGGGTGAGGCGGAGGGGTGGGGGGCAAGACCCATTTCCCCCTGTGTGCCCACATGTCTTTTTCTCTTTCAGGCCTGCCAGATTGACTCTGGTTACTGTCATACACACAGCTACTGTAGACAGCAACTGACCCTCGCAGTCTGTGCCTCTCTGAGCTAAATCTTTCTTCCCCAACACCCCCAACTTCCTGTTGTGACACTTCCTTCTGTGAGTGTATGTTTGTGTTTGTATTGTGTGAGTGAGAGAGACAGAGAGAGAGAGATGGGTCAGGGGTAAATCTTGAAGCCTCAAATAGACTATGAGCTACAGGCGCACACACACTGAGAACAGGGTCCTGAAACTATTTTTAGTACTCTTAAAGGAGAGTCCCAAACAAACACACAACTCAAGCAGGCAGCTCTCTCTGGTTTTTACAGAGGAAAGTGACTGATGATCTTGAACGTTTATATTTCTGTGCATGAGAACACAAGCTGCTATAAGATAAGATTTCCTCTGTCACAATTTTTTCACTTTAAACCACGCCTAAACGCTCACCCGCAGATCTTTAGATATTTCATCAAGCAAAGGCTATTGTCAATTTCCACCGTCTGAGTTTCTATTAGAGATGTGCATTTTGCTCATTCTGACAACTCAAAAGATCAACCAATAATTATATATTTTGTTTTATCATTCATCAACTCAAAAATATCTGTGTACAGTGCAGACACTGGTGGTTCTAAAGTATTATCCAAAATATTTCCTTAACAAATCACAAAAAAAAACAAAAAAACTTTGTTTTCAGTTTCTGGAATTGTGAAATCAGTTACACAACTGAGGAATTTTCATAATCACTCATCAGTGAATTTCACTTTCTTTTCTCTTATTATCCCTCTGCAGAACACTGGGTTTTTGTAGATTGTGTTACCTTAGTTAAAATGAGAATGCAGACTTTTTGCATCTAGTACTGGCCAGACTGCTAAACATTGTTTAAGCCAAAAGAGTTACTCTAAGATATATAAGGACAGGACAGAAAGGTATATAGAAAGAACTTGTAAGATCCTGTCATCTCTCCTGTTTCCACTAGGGGGAGAATGTACTCTTCTTCACTGATGGCTCTGTAATCTGGTTTTCAATACCATTTCTATCTCTGGATTCTGTTGTTTCATATATAGTTACATTCTTTCTTTCACTGAAACAAAAAAAATGTTTTTGAGGTATTGTGTCTGCTCTTATCCATGCATTTACAATAAATGAGCACTGAGGCATTATTGGCTCAGTAATATGGTCTGAACTTATGTCAGCCTTATTTTTTCCCCAAATCTAATTTAATGTTTTCCCAAGATCTTTTTTTTCCCCATTTTAATATTTGTAGATTCTATGCTTTATGATTTTATACAAATGTATTATTTAAAATTGGGGTAAACAAAAACATTTTGGCAATTTAAAAAATCTTTTAACAGGCCATCAAATAATGATTTTTATTATTGTACATATTTTGCTATGTATTTGTCAGAATTTCTTCCAGTTAAATCAAACTTATTTTTGTGAGTTGTAATACAGACTTCTGAGTTTCTGTGTATCTGACAATAGTTTTAACAAATGAAATAGTAAAATGCTTGTGAAGTGGTTCTCAGAGCAGCTCTGGAAAAGTTTGTATTCATGTCTTCATATAGTGAGACAGCAGATGCTGAAAACACAAGCGTCATGCATGTTTCAAGCATGTGTGTAGTAGACAAAACTGTGGCTGTGAGTATTTTTCTCTATATAGTGGACTTCAATGGATTGAAGTAGGGCTACCCAATATCTTGCATGAGATTTCCAATACGCATCTTGTCAATAAAATTTATCAGTATCAAGTTTGCACTGCTTCTTAGTAAATTACAGCTCTGTGCAGTAAGCGCTGCTCTATCTGAATGCAAACAGGCGATGGAGATATACTACTGATTATAGAACCGGCTTTACTGACAAATGCGCATTGGATATCGCATGCGAGATATCATGCAGCCCTAGGTTAAAGGTCCAAATTGCAGTTTCAATGCAGCTTTAAAGGGCTCTACTCGATCCCAGCCGACTACTAAGTGTCTTAAACTAGTGAAACAAGATCTTTTTCTTAAAAAAAAAAAAAAAAATACAATTCATATACTTTTTAACCACAAATGCTCGTCTTGCACTAGCTCTGTGATGCACATGCATGTCTTCACACATTGCGTAATTGTTGGAAAGTTTACGCATGGTTAGTTATTCATCTGTGTACTTCAGTTCAAAAAGGTAAAGTAGGGTAAAGACTCCATCTCATGTTCACCTCCAATCTGACAACGTTGTTTTACCTTTTTTTGTAAATGAATTTGACTTCTTTGCATGTTTACTTTGAAACCTCTGGGTTGGAACTTCTGTAAATGTGTGACCTTTACAACATAATTATGTATTGTATGAGGTTGGGCTGGTGCAAAACAAGCATTTGTGGTTAAAAAGTATATACATTTTTATTAGATTTAAGAAAAAGACCAAGACCCTTATCCCTTGACTGGGATTGTGTAGAACCCTTTGAAGCTGCACTGAAACTGGAGTTTTGACCTTCAACCTGTTTGCCACCACTGAAGTCCACTATATGGAGAAAAATCCTGGAATTTTTTCCTCAAAAAACTTAGTTTCTTTGTGACTGAAGATAGAAAGACATGAACATCTTAGATTACATAGGGGTGAGAATCAGGATTTTTTTATTCTGTAAGTGAACTTCTCCTTCAAGATCCTGCATATTTATACAAAAAAACATATAAAAGGGCCCTCTGGAGTTCAGTGACATTTTGCTCACATCTTGAATCCCCACACAAAGAGCAACTGGCACACAACTGTCAATTATCAACAACTCAAAATATCACACAGACAAAACTTGGTTTTGCGGACTAAGATTCTGTGTGGTTTGGCTTATCAGAAAATAAGTGATGTGGCAGCATTTGCTGCATCTCTCTTAGCCAAGTGTGTCGGACACTGTGTTCCAGCTCATGAACTCCAGCTTCGGAGAGATCAAGGCCAAAGTTACCATGGTGTCTGTCACTGCAGTGACTGCTTATCAGCTACAGGCATCGATCAACTAGGAAACAGTGAAGGCCGGTTGTGATTGGCTCTCATTACCTTGTTTGCAGCATTGTCATGACGACGTGATAGAGTGACTAATTGGAGAAGGGTGAGTTTGTCTAATAAAACATGACCTATTAAACGTGTACAGAGTTTAGGAGCACAATACAGTTGGAACTACAAGCAACTGGTCTTCTGTACGCACAGTTCCACTGAACACACAGTTCACATCTACTCAAGTATCTCTCACACACACAGCGGCATTTGTAATCTGTGTTGTACAGAAAAGGCTTGAATAATTAATTTGAACTCAGTCACAGGCTCTCTTGTGTCAGTCACTGAGTGATGTCCTTTCTGTAACAAACCGAGTGTGATCGCATTTGTTTCAGCTCTCTTTCATGCACACAATAGGACTAGTTTAGGATTAGGTTTTCTGACAACATCTAAGAAGCTGCTTTCTCTCTCAAGAGCATCTACTTGATGCCTTAAGAACACTTACAGGCACTGGTTTCAGTGAACTAATGAACAGGACTCATGAAACAGCACATCCTAACTCGAGTGCTTAGCCACAAAATGGTGCTGTGGGATCAAAACTTAGGGAAGCAGTCTCTCTGTGCTCAAAGCAGAGGAAAGGAGGTGTTTTCGTGATGGCTCAGACTGTGGGAGGAGAGCTCCTGGTAAAGCAGCACCTGCAGGGCATACTGACTCACTCAAAATACACTTCAATCTACAGCCATTACACACCCCTCAGTACAGCTGGGACCCTCCAACTCACTCTTACACACAGCAAGCAGACACAGAAAGACATACGCACTAACATACACGGTATAATGGTATAATGTCCAGTAATACTGTATACTGGACAATCAGACTAGATATTAGGGCCCTATTTTTTCTGCAATGCAGAAAACGCGGACGGAATTGTGGATAAATTAAATTTACTGTATAACGTAGAATGTAACCGAATTAGACAATTTTTTGATGAATTAATCAAAAGTAGGTCAGTACACTAAAATTAAACTGCTATATGGAATGCAGAAAATTTCAGGAAAACAGAATTTGGTAAAAAAATAAATAAAAATAAAAAAAATACAACGGAAATTGGCCCTTAAAATGTTTATTTTTGTTAAACTTTTAATAAACTGCTGTTGACTTCCGGTTATGGCAGCTGGCTGAGTAGACGTGTGTAAGACTGCTCTGCTACTAAACGATTTAAATCCTTGTTAAAATAGAACTCTTGTCCAGCCCAACTAAACATCGGGGTTTGAGAAGATACCGATGTCACAAAGAAAGTCAAATCGGAACAAGACAAAACGAACCAAAGTAACTAACTTTGCAACTTCGACTGCCAAAGCCAAGCTCATCGCTAACGAGGACGTCATGGAGGCTAGCACTGGTGCTAGCAGTGATGGCCCTATGGCTAGCTCAGAGAAACAGTTGAAGGGAAACACTACTACCGCCAGGGAAGAGCCCCGCTAGAGCCCTGCACGGGCCTTAAATCTAAGCCCTAGCCCGGCCCTGGCCCGAGAGGCACAGGCTATAGCCCGGCCCGTGTCCGACAGCTTATCAAAATTTTTGGCCCGAGTCCGACCCGAAGCCCGTCTTTTTTCCCGCCAAACAGCTTATACTGTTACAGCCATTAAAATAGACCAGATTCGTATTTAATAGAAAGTTTATATTTTTTCGTTTCGTTTTTTTTATCAGAACAATTTAGAGAAATGTTTGGTGTTTTTTGTGTGTTTGTTTGTTTGTTTTTTAAATGTAAGTTTTAGTTTTTTAAGTGACATCGATATCCAAGTGGTATGAGGTCCACAGTGAGTTTACTCAATTTAACCTATATATCAAATCAACACTTGACTAGTCTACAATGCAATCCACAGATATAAAACAAACATCAATATATCACAATGTTAGATTTAAAGTTTATTATCACCATCTCAGAACAAAGGCATTTCGAACAGGGCAGGCAGCTCTGCTGCGCAAAACCGGAACATACAAAGTCGCAGTGGTAAAGTAAACGAATAATGAACAAATATATAAAGAATAAATAATAATATAGAAAACTTCAAAAACACAACTTTACCACGTGGCTGAAAATCTCTGCGCTGCGCAGAGTATGTAAGCTGAGTGGAACGGCAACAATTTCCCCCCGCGCTCCTTGCATTTAATAATCGCTCTGCTCCAGCTCCACTCCTCGCTCACTGATATCAGAAACACCGCTCCGCGTCAAAAAATAATTAAGTATGTTTGAAATGTAACAGTCCTGTTCATAAAATATAATAAAATAAAATAACAGGAGAGTTTCAAACATAGTATGCAATATTTGTTCCGACCACAGCTGATAATTGTCAGCATTAAAAGAGTATTGCTGCTTTATCCAGTGCAAAGTTTGTAATGAAAATAATACATTTTCGTCAGTTATTTTACCTACAGATCACATTATTTCTGATTTGAGTGATCCATCTCTATCAAGCTAAACATGTTTAACATATGATTTCCTGCTTAATGCGCAGTTATATTATGGACCATTGGCATGAATTGTACTCATGATCGAGCGGTGTGGTGAAGCGCTCTTGAAGAGAGTGAAAACCATAACGCTCCGACTTAAAAAAAAAAACCGCTCCTTCCTCCATTCAAAATCACACCGCTCCACTCCGCGCTCCGCTCATACTCTGCTATGCGCGAGTTAGGCATCAGTGGCGCTTCCGGGGACCGCACGCATTAAATCTCATTAAAGTTTTTTCCTAAAGCAGGCCCGAAGCCCGATATGCGTGCAAGTTATGAAGTGAAAACTGGCCCGAAGCCCGGCCCTAGGGGCAAAAAAAAAGTCGGGCCCCGACGGGCTCGGGCTCAAATGCAGGGCTCTAAGCCCCGCACCTCTTTATCAACAATACTGGCAGCTATTAACACTATGAAGACTGAGTTCTCATCCAAATTTGATGGCATCCTCTCTGCAATTGAAAATGTAAGGAGAGACATTACAGACTGCTCAGAAAGAATTACGCAGGTGGAGACGGGAATATCAACAACGGAAGATGATGTGACTATGCTCCACAAGAAGGTACAAAACCTAGAGGGGAAAAATAAAGATCTGAAAGAAAAAGTATTGGACCTGGAAGCTCACTCACGTCGTTCTAATGCACGGCTTGTGAATCTCCCCGAGGGCGCGGAAGGTGAAGACACCTGTGGATTCCTGGAAAGCTGGATACCAGAGGTACTGGAGCTTCAGCCCCTCCGGGGGAAAATTATGGTAGAAAGAGCACACAGGCTTGGACCAAGAGGACAAAATAAGACTGACTCCGCACCTAGAACCCTTATAATGAAGTTTTTGAACTATAAAGACAAAGAAGTGGTGATGAGAGCGGCCAGGGCGGAAAAAGTCCTCTACAAAAACCATCCGGTGAGATTCTATCAAGACATGACAGCAGAGACGCACAAGAAAATAAAAGAGTTTGAGGAGGCGAGGCAACAACTCCGTTCACTGGGGCTCCGGTACGGTATGATCCACCCTGCCCGGCTTATTGTTACATACAAGGAGCGC
Organism: Garra rufa; assembly: GCF_049309525.1. Classification (NCBI taxonomy): domain Eukaryota; kingdom Metazoa; phylum Chordata; class Actinopteri; order Cypriniformes; family Cyprinidae; genus Garra; species Garra rufa. Next base: position 35,505,680 of record NC_133363.1, read on the forward strand.
TCACACATCTTCAACAGCGCCGACGAAGCCGAGCGCTTCATTAAGACGATCCAGTCAGATAATCATCCAGATGGAGGTACTGAAGAACACATGACACCGTAGGAAATGTAATCCAGAAGTGCTGGTGGAATACTACTCTGATATTTGGATGCAGTGCAGAGACACAGAAGTGGAGGGGTAGGAAGTTAAGTTGTTATCCTGAGTTCTGAGCGCTATTAAAAGGCAATTTTTGATATGCACTGTTTAACTAAGCAAATATGGATTCGTTTTCGTTTGCTGGACTGCTTAAAATAATTTTCTACATCGCAGTAGCAGAGTAGTTAAGCTCATTCTTTTGCTTATTTTATTATTATCGGTTTGTTTTAGACATCAGCATAGCTATACTGATCCTCACACTGTGTGGATCAGCTTTTTGCTTTCGGTAAGTCCAATATACGAAGGGGAGGGGGACACCTGACAGGGTGATACTCAGGTGGATTGATGTTAGCTGAGGGAGATAGATTTGTTTTTTGTTCTCTTTTTTTGTTCAATCTGAAAATACTTATAGTGTTGGGAAAATTCAAAACATTCGGTCCATATGTCTGTTGATCTTATGGTTAGAATTACATCCTGGAACTGCAGAGGGCTACAAAAAACAAAAAAGGTCAAACAAGTTATTAACAGGATTAAAATTTTACAATCTAAAATAGTATTCCTTCAAGAAACCCATCTAACACATGAAGATGAGCTTAAAGTGAGGAGGAGGTGGAGGGGTAAAATTCTTTCAGCTCCCTTTACCTCTCAGGCAAGGGGTGTCATGACCTTGATCCACGATTCTATTCCATTACAAATTCAAAAAGTTATCAAAGATAAGGCAGGACGATATTTGATTAATCAAGGGGCAATTCTTAAGGAACAATTAACTCTACTAAAATATCAATGCTCCAAATGCAGACGATCCCAAATTTTTCCAAAATCTATTTCTTACTATTGCCTCCTTTCCTGGTGCTTATATAATGGCAGGTGATTTTAACTGCACCTTAGATCCCCAGAAAGACAAAAGTTCAGGTGTCGACCTGTCACAACCAAGAAGCAGGTGTGTAATTCATAATTTTATGAAAGAAATGAGTCTAGTTGATGTTTGGAGGGAAGATAACCCCAATGGGAAAAAATACTCATGTTACTCCGGTACATACCAGTCATATTCCCGCATAAATTGTTTTTTTTTTTTTTTTCAGCACAACTAAAATATAAAATAAAGGAGGTGTCCTATGATGCCATACTCCTGTCAGATCACGCCCCAAACTCTTTTATCATTTATCATGACCCTAAATTGACCAGTGATATTCCCAAATGGAGATTTAAAACAATATGGCTGGCTGACACTGGCTTTGTTACTTTTCTAGATGAACAGATTAAATATTACTTTGAAACAAATACAATAGAAACCTCACAAAGTATCAGATGGGAAGCGTTTAAGGCCTTTGTCAGGGGACAAATAATTAATATTACCAGCTTTACAGCTAAAGAAACCTACAATAAAACAAAATCATTAGAAACAAAAATAAAGAAATAAGAAGAAGAATACTACCAGTCAGGTTCTCAAGATGCCCATCAAAGATTACTTTTGTTAAGAACACAATACATTGAAATATCTACAACAACAGCTTTATCAAGTTTACTACGACTTAAACAGACGTTCTATGATCAAGGTGAAAAGCCTGGCAGAGTGCTAGCATGGCGCATCAAACAATTGCAGAATGTAAGACTAGTGAATAACCTCACTACAAAATGATAATAATGAAAATATTGTTGACCCCATAGAAATAAATGAAAATTTCAAAATATTTTATGAAAAGCTTTATAGCTCGGAAATGGATCCAAACACATCTGAAATGAATAATTTTCTGGACAAAATCCAAATTCCCCAAATATCAGAAGTAATTAAGGAAGAGCTAGAGAAAGATATAACATTAATGGAACTATCAATGGCTATTGACAGTATCAAAGCAAGGAAAAACCCCTGGGACAGATGGAATACCCATTGAAGTTTATAAAATGTTCAAGCATAGACTGATGCCTGCATTACTGGAAATGTTTAAGGAATCCTTTCACAACGGAATCCTTCCAACATCGCTAAGGGGAGCATTAATCACTTTATTACCAAAACAGGGCAAACCGAATAACAAATGTGAAAACTTTAGGCCAATCAGTCTTTAAAATGTGGATCTAAAAATTTTGAGTAAAATAATAGCATGGAGACTGGAGAAATTAATTCCGAATATTATTGACAAAGACCAAAATGGCTTTGTATTAGGGGTGGGCGATATGACCTAAAATTAATATCACGGTATTTTTCATCTTTTGAACGGTGACGGTATAATATCACGGTATTACTTTTTTTGGTACATTTTGGGAGGAGTAGCCTGTCCTGTCCCTTTAGTATGTGAATAAAGTTAATATTTTTATAATATCATAAGTAAATGGTAGATATCCTTATCAAAAAGAGACATGGGAGAGTATTATGCATTCTCAACATATTTATTTTGTAAAAAACCTAAAGATCTTACTTAACAGTGCACAACAAAACAAAAATTATTTTTTATTGAAATTTAATTTCTGCAAAATTTAAAACCTTTAAATAACTGGGGGAAATCAACCCATAGCAACAGTTTAAAAGTAGACCAATTCTGTGGGGAAAAACACGGACTTGGCAACCCTGCATCCAACACGAGCTGCTGGAGGTAATGTCATTGCACACGAGTACGAAATTTTTCGTCCGAGATTTTTGCACGTTAAAAAAAATTACAGGTTATGTTAATCGAGTTTACACACTGCCTCCGAAACTTTTGTCCGTCATAAAAAAATCCGGATCGTGTTTGATTTTCTGCATTTTCACATGCATAATAAGCATTTTGATAAGGATGGCGAATATGAGAAAAAAAAAACGCATACGAAAATCGGAGTCAGTGTACAACGACCTTTAGATTTGAATGATCACGGGTCGAAAGTAAAGAGAGATGACAAAAATAGACTGGAGGATTTGCTGCAATCTTGTACTCACTGACAAATATCTATTATAAGATGCGCTGCTCCCTTTACACAGAGTGTGCATTATCGCAAAATCGAAAGTAAAAGTAAACAGCGCGAGCACTCAGTTAAAAGCGATTTCTATACCCTGCATATTGAAAGTGCGAACATTATATACAATATTAGTTCACCTCGCGCCCGCTCAATTTGTGATCCGCTGTGTAAATCCTTCGTCCAGCCGCCTGGGGAGTGGCCATTAAACGACTGTTTCACCAGTCGTTTAATGGCCACTCCCCTTTTACCTACCACCTGCAAAGCTGATACGAATATGTTTTACTTTTTTTATTTACAACAAGATATATAGTATAAGGACAGGTATTCAGACCACAACTGAACGTTTGAAGAAAATTTAATGCCTTATTATTTAGAATTAGCTATTACTGATGTAAATGCAGCCGTTCGAGGTACATAATTGATTTATTACGGTATTGACGGTATTAGAAAATCCATGTCGTGGCGCAATGTCACACCGGTGCTGACTATGACACCGGTGTACCGCCCACCCCTACTTTGTATAAGGTAGGCAAGGCTTCCATAATGTTAGGAGAATTCTAAATATATTATTTGAGGAGAAGGGAGCAACAGATACAGCATTACTGTCATTGGATGCTGAAAAAGCCTTTGACAGAGTAGAATGGCTTTATTTATTTGAAATCCTCAGATGTTTTGGCTTTGGAGAAAACTTTAATAAATGGATAAAACTACTATATACAGAACCATATGCAGAAATCATGACTAACCGTAATACATCCAAAACCATTAGGATACAAAGAGGTTGTAGACAAGGAGATGCCCTATCCCCTCTCCTTTTCATTATGGCTATAGAACCACTAGCAATAGCAGTAAGAACACACCAAAATATAACAGGCATATCAATTGGACGACAGGAACACCGTCTGGCTCTATTTGCAGATGACGTAATCATATTCCTTAAAGAGATGGAAAAATCCATTCCTGAACTATTAGAACTCCTTAATGTATTTGGGAAAATCTCAGGATATAAATCAATCAAATCAAAATCATCAATAATGTTCTTAAATCAGTTAGAAAATAAAAGTCCTCCTAAAGCAGCCACTCAATTTAAAATTGTGGATTGCTTTACATATCTAGGCATTCAAATTGTCCCACAACTTAAATATATTGTAGCCAGTAATTATGAACCATTACTACAAGAAATCTCAAAATTACTGGAAAGGTGGACACCCATACTCATGTCACTAATAGGAAAAATTAACGTCCTCAAAATGAATATAATGCCCAAACTGTTGTATTTGTTCCGAAACCTTCCACTTCTTCCTACAACAACAATAGACGTCCCCGGACACGACTATCACTACTTTACTTACCTTTACTTGACTCAAATGTCCCTGCCCTCTCTGGTACTATTGGGCGGCTCAATTAAGAACAATGTTGTTTTACTTCACAGAAAGAGATGCTCCTCTCTGGAAAGGAATGGAAGAGCTACAGCTAGATCTGCCCCTCCCAATCTACCTGTACTCGGCAAATACTAAAATGCTCAAAAAGAACACAAAAAACCCTATTGTGAAAAATATGATTGTAGTATGGCATCAAGCTAAAAAATATCTGAGAGAAACACCCCTCCCTCCTCTCTATCTTCAGCCCAATATGGGGTGATTACTCCTTCCCTCCAGGTAAAACGGATGGGGGGTTTAAATCTTGGGCTACTAAAGGACTAGGAAAAATAGGAGACCTGTACAACTCACAAAAAGTGCTGATGTCATTTGAAGAAATAGTAGATCAATTTAACATACCCCGTAATCACTTTTTTAATACCTGCATTTAAGGAACTTCATTAGAACACACCAAAATCAAACATAGGGCCCTAGAGACCACCACATGCACACAACAAGTCGCCTGTATTTATATGACACTATTTATATAGCTCTTTTACACATTCTCTTCAAATGCAACTGAATATTAAAAAATATATTAAAAAAACAATTACCTGTAACTTGTATTGGGTTTCTTCTTTAGTTTGAAAGTAGTCACGATCTTGAAAAGAATGATGCTGCTGAACACAGCATCATAACACATTACCGTCTTCTTATGCAATTTCTGAATGCACCGAGATATTTGTTGTACTTAATCCCAAAGTCCGCTAAATATTTGCAGAATTTCAATGTCTCACCAGTTAATTCAATCACGAAAACATTGTGTTTACTGAAAGCTAAAACATTTGCATTAATTTAAAAATTAGGTTCTTTTTGTACATTGTTAGTGATTCCGTCTTACACCGTGTCTACACCAGACATGATCACTGTTACACAAATCATTTATCCTTTGTGAAACAGAAAAAAAAATTGTCGGAGATCTGTTGCACACAATGCATTTAGCGTAGACAGAATCACCATTTATACTAAGCTTTATTGTCTTTAGTGTCAACGCATGTCATACTTCTATAAACTATCCTAACACATGACAATATGAGGGTTTAGCCTAGAAAATCTGATACACAGAAATAGCATAAACTCAATTACCAAGTATTTTTGTTGCATTTCTTATTTATACCTCTATCAACAGAAATTTAAATTAAGTATGCACTGCTAGTCTGCACACTGATTCCCTCTGAGAGAAATAGAGTGACAATAATTAGAAATGGATAGAGGTTGAGAAAGATGAAGACAGACAGGGAGTTATAGAGAGGAAGAAGGAGTGATAGAAAGACGGGGGAGGAATAAAGAAAATGAGAGAGACTCAATTAACAAACGCCCACTTCCTTACTGTCTGTAGCTGCAGCATTATCCTCTGGAGCAACCCACAAACCCACACAGATGACTGTCAGAGACGATCAAATGCTCACTGAGTGCCATGATCACTAATCTGAAGGCTAAAATAATCTCCTATGAGATTATCTGAGGATATCTGTGCTTATTTGTTTACTTACTCGGTCACAAAACAAGTCCTTTACATCAGACAATGTTATCAGAGCAGTGTCTTTTGAGGCTCTTGATTTCTGTTATCTTCTATCCACCTTATTCTTTTCGTAGGATTTGTAAATTTCATGGGTCTGGCTTCCTGCCTCATCTGCATCCAGCTATTTTTAGCTGTACAAAACAGCTTGTTTTACTGCTTGATATTGCAAATTGGTGTGTTTTACCATATTATTTTAATGTATTATAATACTTATGAACACACTGGTTTGCAAATAGTTTACTGCACGTTGTTATTCTTCTCGTCATTTCCCTATAGTGGCTATTGAATCGGAAGTCTCACCCATAGTCTTATTTCGGCTTTAAAGAAAAAGGTGGATAGGACGAACCATATGACATCAAAAAAGATTCTTCTCTCTCTCTCTATCTCTTTATTAAAACCTATTTTCCCGCAACCCAAGCATCACACCACTGTCATGGTGACCTCTTATTTAAATCATTCATTTTGAATCGTCTGTTTCCTGTTCTTTTCAGCAGAACACACACATGGTGAGAATATTATTTTTGCCCATCTCACACTCTAGGATTACAATGGCCGGATTCTGTAAAGCTGAGAGAATGAGCAGTGTGTTAGAGAGATTTAAAAGATGGAACAGTATAAAAGTGAAGCTCTTGTAGTCATGCTGTTGAAACAAAGCTTGCCAAGAGATAACATCGAAACACACCAAAGCAACCAACTTTATCCAGCCTTTTAAGACTTCAGTAGTGGTTGAACAATATAGATTTTTTTGATGGCTGATGCCGATGTCTTTGAGAGCAGGGTAGCCGATGACCAATATAAAATCACTAGCTACTAGTACATAGTAAAAACACATGCATAATACCTGTTGAAACTAAATGAGTATTTATTTTATATACTATTTACTAACATTGAAATAAAACATTTAAATTTTAATGAAAAAATATACGTAAGTTAGATTTATTTAGATGGACACTTCCTGATTGTAGGAACCTACCATACTATTTTCACCAAAAAAAAAAAGAAATAGTTCAAAATCTGAATATAAAAGAAAGTATAATTTGTGTACACTCTATAATCTCTATAATCTGTGCACACTCAAATCTTTTTTTTTTTTTATAATGAAATGAACATTTTCAATTCACACAGAAAGACAGCCACGTGCACTAAATTTAATGCAGGCTACAAATGCACTTTAGAAAATTTCACAGCTGGATTCCGCAAAGTTTGCAAGGTTTGTGAAATTAAACATTTATTATTAAATATCCAAAGACTTGTTTAAATGTTATAAATACATATTTGGTAAATGCTGACGGTAAATGGTGGTTACTAACAGTGTTCGGAAAAGTTACTTTTAAAATGTCAACTTTTCAGCAATAAAAAAGGAAAACAAATGTTAGATTATCTGGAGTAATTTTTGCTTATTAGTATGGTTGAATTGGACCATCGAAGGTCGGCAGCAAAGACATCAGTTGATAAAATGGGACTAAATACATAAAGGTTATATTTAATTATTGCAGGTTTGCGTTGAATGTCACTGTTTTTATTCATTTTGAGGAATACTGTCTCTGACTGTCTTTTTTTAGTGAGTGAAATTAATTAATGCATGTTCACATTTATTCTAGAACCAAAGTAACATCTTACTCACGATTTTTCTCAACACGGGGACAGGAGAGCTTTTAATCAATAAATGAGGGAAAAAAGTAACTGCCATTACTTATTTGAAAAAGAAACACTGTTTACTAATAATATAAACCCTATAGTACTTTTTCATATAGAGCTCCATGCCCTCAAGTGCTGGCATTCCCAGTGCTGTCTCTGTGCTGCATACTGTCCAGATAAAAGTCAGGCTTCCAATGCATCAGCTAAACAGAAAAACTGACAGACCAATGCTGATTATACAAAAACAACAAATATCACTAATATAAGTCCGATATATATATTAGTCAATGACTCTTACATCATGTATAACGGGTGCAAGCATTGTCATGTCATGTTGCAACAGCTTAAGGCTGTCTACAACTGTATGTCAAAAGACAAAATAACACAGAACTACAGCACAGGCCTGTCAATTTTCCATCTGTTTCATGCCATTAATATTTAGATCACCTCTCAAAAGGTGCATACTGAATTTGATCTTTTACTATCACTGTCTCAGTACTTCAGTAATTGACATAAATAAACAAATAATAATAATAATAGTCTGCAGGCAAGGGTGTAAGGGCCTGTTTACTCCTGAACACTTCATGCTTTTCTACTGATCAGATGTTTGATAGGGTTGTAACAATATTATCAGAATTGTGGTGTTTATATTTAAACTTCCTACTCTAATAGAAAAGGTCTTTAAAGTTGTGTTTTGTATCTGTCAAATGAAGTAAAACTGAAAGCAAAATAAGTCTTAATCCCTTCATCAAGTCTGTTTTTGCTGCGTTTTTGTTTGCGACCTGGTGTTTTCCACACTTTAGAACGGCTCCATTACTAAATGTGCTGTGAGTTTAGTGCACATTTGGGAACAGCCACGAGTTATGCTTTTTTTTTTTAAACATTCATGTAATTCCTAACATTTTAATTACTATTATTTTACCAGTGCTGATGCCGCTCTTTTCTATTGCAGTGTTTGATCTTGAGCTTAACTGATGATATATAGGCCCAATCCCAATTCTATTTTCTACCCCTTCGCCTACCCCTCGCCCCTTCCCCTTGTCCCTTGAAACAAAGTGTAAAGGGGAAGGGCTAAAATATTTCCCCTAAGGAATGGGACACCACTACAACACTGTTATACGTCATCATAGGTTGTCGCTAGTTCCTAATGTTACGTCAGAGGACATGCGCAGATGTTTATCACTCATTCCAAGATGTCAAAATGTTGTCATGTTTCAAAAAGTACAAATGTACGGTGTACGCACCGTTCATTCACATGTGGCCGTAAGCAAAACAAACAAGGCATTATCACATGCGCGGCAAATTGCTAATCAGTGTAGTGGTGCCTGGAGAAGTATATATGCTTCATTTGTGAATATCGTTTTCAACTTTCTATTTGAACGCGTTCGTTTTCTGGATCCTTGGACTAAAATGTTTACAGGGGTTCACTGGTTTAAGAAATTTCTGATCGTAAAAATCTGCTTCTTTTTATTTGTAAGGTATCGTTTTTATTATTATGTACTGATTTAAATTACTGGTGCGGTAGACTTAGCGGGCGCAGGTGCATTAGGCGCAATCATCAAATACATTTCAAAGCAAGCCGGCTCCACGGCCCTGACTGCATCATCACTGCCTTTATTGGGTGTTTTTAGCGAATATTTACATTTATTCACATGACTGGATGTGGTGGACTGCCATGATTTTGGCGAATGCAGGACACTACTGAATAATGCGCATCAGAGGGGATTTAAAAAGTGGAAGTGTGTATACACCGTATACCTGCGTACACCCTCCACTACACCACCGTTGCAAATTGCCGTGCCACTGGTCTTTCATGTTTCTAACATGCAGTCAAGTGTATATGACATAAAAATATATTTTGTAATATCGTGCAATCAGTGCTATCTGCTTGCAAACTTTAGCGATTATTTTGCAAACGTTTATTTACAAAACAACACCATAAACACAAACACAAGATTGAAGGTAATATACATAAAAAGAAAGATTGTCATCAAAATCCTTATTAAAGGCAAAAATTACTTATATTTACGAGTCTGCTTGCTCGAGTGAGCAGCCATGTTGGAAATTTCTCTTAGCCCTTCGTTTGAAGTGAGGTCCTGAAAAATCTTCGTTTGGAGGGCTATCTGGCCCTTCCCCTTACCCCTACCCCTCCAACCAAAAGAGAAATGAGACACCCCTACCCCTTCACGTGAACGCGCCAAACGGAGGGGTAGGGCTAAGTGTAGGGGTAAGGGGTAGAATTGGGATTGAGCCATAAAATGCATAAAGTGCAGCTTGCTTTCACCGATGTGAGCTCAACTAAATTTGCTTTTAGCGCTTGATTCGAAGATTAGATTTCTATTTGTTTCAAGGATAAAATTTATGTAACGAACTGTAAATAGAACCAATTTAACAATTTGGACAGATAACCAATCAGTAAAAACATTAAGTGATCAGGTGTAAACAGTCCTTGAGGCTGATGATACACGGGGCAAATTTTTGAGTAATGCTGCCAGGCAAGTTTTTGCCAAACGATGTTGGCTTGGGCACTTTCCCCATTTAGAATCTTGATGCATTAGACCAGTCGTAGGCCCTGTATCTCACCTGGTTGCCTGATGATGACAACACTGCCCAGCTTTTTCATCAATGCGGAAGTAAGCTTATGGGTGAGACTAATAAAGATAATAATACATTAAAAAATAATATGGTAAGAAAAAGACACAACAATTTGCAATAATCAAGCTGCAAAACGAGCTGTTTGGTACAGCTAAAAATAGCTAGACAGGAATGAGACCGGAAGCCAAACCCATAAAATTTACAAATGGTCACGCCTGCTCTTACGTGAACAATAGCCTTAGTAATCCTGAAGATATTAATTAGCATGTTCAGGTATGTTTGATTAGGGTTGGACAGTAGAGCCCTGCATTTGAGCCCGAGCCCGTCGGGGCCCGACTTTTTTTTGCCCCTAGGGCCGGGCTTCGGGCCAATTTTCACGTCATAACTTGCACGCATATCGGGCTTCGGGCCTGCTTTAGAAAAAAAATAATTTAATGCGTGCGTCCCCGGAAGCGCCAGTGATGCCTAACTCGCGCATAGTAGAGTATGAGCGGAGCGCGGAGTGGAGCGGTGTGATTTTGAATGGAGGAAAGAGCGGATTTTTTTAAAAGTCGGAGCGTCATGATTTTCACTCTCTTCAAGAGCGCTCCACCACCGCTCCATCAGGAGTACAATTCATGCCAATGGTCCATAATATAACTGCACATTAAGCAGGAAATCATATGTTAAACATGTTCAGCTTGATAGAGATGGATCACTCAAATCAGAAATAGTGTGATCTGTAGGTAAAATAACTGACGAAAACGTATTATTTTCATTACAAACTTTGCACTGGATAAAGCAGCAATACTCTTTTAATGCTGACAATTATCAGCTGTGGTCGCTGGTCGGAACAAATATTGCACACTATGTTTGAAAATCTCCTGTTATTTTATTATATTTTATGAACAGGACTGTTACATTTCACACATACTTATTTATTTATTTATTTTTTGACGCGGAGCGGTGTTTCTGATATCAGTGAGCGAGGAGTGGAGCTGGAGCAGAGCGATTATTAAATGCAAGGAGCGCGGGGGGAAATTGTTGCCGCTCCACTCCGCTTACATACTCTGCGCAGCACAGAGATTTTCAGCCGCGTGGTAAAGTTGTGTTTTTGAAGTTTTCTATATTATTATTAATTCTTTATATATTTGTTCATTATTCGTTTACTTTACCACTGCGACTTTGTATGTTCCGGTTTTGCGCAGCAGAGCTGCCTGCCCAGTTTGAAATGCCTTTGTTCTGAGATGGTGATAATAAACTTTAAATCTAACATTGTGATATATTGATGTTTGTTTTATATCTGTGGATTGCATTGTAGACTAGTCAAGTGTTGATTTGATATATAGGTTAAATTGAGTAAACTCACTGTGGACCACATACCGCTTGGATATCGATGTCACTTAAAAAACTAAAACTTACATTTAAAAAACAAACAAACAAACAAACAAACAAAAAACTCCAAACATTTCTCTAAATTGTTCTGATAAAAAAAACAAAACGAAAAAACATAAACTTTCTATTAAATACGAATCTGGTCTATTTTAATGGCTGTAACAGTATAAGCTGTTTGGCGGAAAAAAAGACGGGCTTCGGGTCGGACTCGGGCCAAAATTTTTGATAAGCTGTCGGACACGGGCCGGGCTACAGCCTGTGCGTTTCGGGCCAGGGCCGGGCTAGGGCTTAGATTTAAGGCCCGTGCAGGGCTCTATTGGACAGCATCTCTCTAGGACCGAACTTGCCTATCCCTGGTATATTATCAGCAGAGATATTGTAATAATATCACTAATTTTTAATGTACTGCTCAGCCCTAACCCTGCATGAGACTTGGCATTTACAGCTGAATAAGGACAGACACACATATACAAGGAGAAAACTCCAGTGTGGCCTGGATACTCATATTGAGATTCTCACTGTGGCTGGTTTCATAAGCAAACAGACGTCTGGCTACAATCTAAAAAGGCTGCACTTAATCAGTCAAGACCCTCAGTTTTAGCCTATTAGTTATGTCGTCTCCATTGACTGGTCTACATACAAAAACTCTTTTTTTTTAATGGTATAATGTAATTGGTAACACACACACACAACAGAGAAAGCAGAGCTCACAGTGAAACTGCTGGGTATTCTTTTGGCCAGGTGGGCCTTAATTTTCTTCATCTACACGTTCAACATGACCTAAAGAACAGCACTTTCTCTTTCTATCACAGTTGAGAAGTGACATTTCAGTGGCAGTAATTGCACTGTTCATGGATGTAGACGCTGCCACAGAAGCACACTAAAAGAAGAGGAAAAGAACAACCACTATAAGGAAGAGAAACAGGACATGTCTTGACAGAAACAGGGTTTCATTCACGTTACCTAAAATGAAAAGTCCGTCAAATAGGATCAGAATTCTGTACTCTGCTATAGAAAACATGTACTGGTCTCTAACCAGTACCATAATGTTTTTACAGCAATAGGCTTTCCTGCCAGTCATTATCCTCATATTACCGCATCATTCCCCTTTATGACCTGACCTTTCAGGTATCCTATTACTGCAGCAGTGGCCTATTCAGCAGATTTTCTTCCCATTTTGATCCTCTTACTGCCCAGCAGTACAGAGAAACCTGGGTCATTATCTAGCTTTAATGAGCCCCAGTCTTGCGTGTTCTGGTTTCTGGGAAACCAAAAATCCCCACTGTGGATATAGTTCTGAGAACATCTTTAGCTTGGAGATTCATGGTCTTAAGAGGTCACGTACACACTGCAACTTAATATGTGACCCTGGACCACAAAACCAGTCTTAAGTCTCTGGGGTATATTTGTAGCAATAGCCAAAAATACATTGTATGGGTCAAAATTATTGATTTTTCTTTTATGCCAAAAATCATTAGGAAATTAAGTAAAGATCATGTTACATTAAGATCTTTTGTAAAATTCCTACTGTAAACCTATCAAAATGTAATTTTTGATTAGTAATATGCATTGTTAAGAACCTAATTTGGACAACTTTAAAGGTGATTTTCTCAGTATTTTGATTTTTTTGCACCCTCAGATTCCTGATTTTCAAATAGATGTATCTCGACCAAATATTGTCCTATCATAACAAACCATATATCAATAGAAAGCTTATTTATTGAGTATTCATGTGGTGTATACATCTCAGTTTTGTAAAATTTAACCTTATGACTGGTTTTGTGGTCCAGGGTCACATATGGTCATCACTCCTCCTCTTTTTTGTACGGTGATTGACAATAATCTTTTACACCTGAACTTACTCCAAAAAATTAAACTACATTAAATACACGTAGTGATGTGTAGTCAGCCCATTATGACTTTTGATTTGACCTGATTTGACACTTTACAGACTGGAAGTTCAAAAATCAGACAGGTTACGTGCTGTATGAATGGACACGAGGTTTCTGATAATAGTATTACGTATTGAATAATGTGGTGAATTCAATCCCTTGATACAGAACGCAGCCCTGGTAAAGCAGACAACCGCTTTGGAAAAATCAATGCACTACATTGCAAACAGAGTCCATGCAGGGCCAGCATCCCCCTCCCCCCATCTTCATCAAAGACAAATCTGATATAGACATGAGTAACTCTTCTTGAACCATATCACCCGTCTCCTTCATCTTAATCAGGCCTGGTAGACTACAAAGCCCATTATTCATAATTCATGTAGGTCTGGTGGTTTTAATGTCATTAGGCTGTTTCAATGGACCATGTGTGGTTTCATAAAAGACCAGCTGGTGGTGTGTCATCTGTATAAAGACAGATCTGCTCAGTTTCCGCGTATATCTCGAAAACAAGATCTGAGCCATCTGACAGACGCACTGGATTTTGTCCCATGCCACTGAGCTTTGATTAACAGGAAATCTCAAAAAACAAAAAGAACAATAACACTTTGTATGCATGATGTTCCCTAGCCCTCCTACGGATCTTTTGTTCTTAATTTTGATCCCTGGTTCCAAACATTGCTACAAAGATCACTACAATACCACACTGGCCAGCTCATCGTGTAGTAAGTATTCAGGTAAAACTAAAACATTTCAAATAAAGACAAAATCTGCCAAAAGTTGTGTTACTGTGAGTTTACCACAGTTAAAAGGGTCCTATTGTGCTTTTTTACATTTTCATACTTCCTTTAATGCATAATGTTGTTGTTTGTGCATTAAAAAAGCTCTACAAAGTTATGAAGCACAAAGTCCGCTCCAAAGGTAGTTCTATCATGACAACTCTCAATGGATTTTAGCATGGTAATGGAAATGACAACGTTAAAGTATTTGGTCTTGGCGGAATAGATCTGCTATGCTGCTGAATTGCTGCTGCTATTGGATGTTGCAGATTATTGCTGCTGCTGCAAAGCAAGTACAGGAACTTGCTACTGCCAATACGGTGCTGTGAGTATTGAAGAAATACTGCTGCTGCAGAAGTAGCATATATAATAACCCGTAGCAGATCTAGGTGGAGCTGGGGAAGGTGGAAGGTTTCAGAAGAACTCTGAAACTGTGTTGCGAAATGCTCTGGTGAATGCTAACCAGCCATTTAAATGTAAACCACCAAAGCTAATTGGCTGCTTATGCAACATGAACCAGTCAGCTAGTGCCAAGTAGTTTAACGCTGTTAATATATCATTTGTTTGCATTAACGACCCATCAGTTTCATTACAGAACTTGGCATTTATTCTGTAAATCTGTAAGAAGTGTTTCTGAATTTAAATGCCTTGACTGCAGTCCTGAGTTTTCTTCTAAGAACAAACATGCACAATATCCCTCATTTAAATAATCCCCACCCAAGGAATAAGCAAAAAAATATGAAGGGGTGAAGCTGGGTTGAGTTGCGTTAGTAGTGTGTTGCTGTCTGACTGACTGACACCCATGCAGCTGTTACATTTGCAGAAGAATTGTTAAAGGTCCTTTGATGTGCTCTGAAATGCATATTCACTCAGTCTGAATCATTCCCTATTCCCTACATAGTGCACTACGTGCCATTTACTTTACAGAAAATACAAATTCTGTGAACAAGTGCGTCGGACTCTAGAAAGCATTTGATTGGACAGAACATTTGAAGAGAAGCTGAAGTGCAGGGTGATGTCATCAAACTCATTGATCCATATTGGCAGAAGTGAAAGACTAAGTTTTGAATGCTTATATCTCCTAAATGCACATTTTTAACCCTAAGGCTAATATAATTAGTGATGCACCGATTGCAATTTTCTTGGCCGATTCCGATTTTTCAGTAAGTGTGACCTGCCGATTCCGATTTTTGCCGATTCCGTTTTTTTTTTTTAAGAACTGTAATGAATGCATAGGCCTATACAGAAATATTTTCTTTAATTACATTTATTTTATAATAAAATAATTTTTTAAACATTAGAGGATCTTCTTACAACAAAATAACTTTAACAACAAAATAAAGTGCTTTGTGCCTTCGAAAAAGGTATAAAATTAGTTCTTGTAACTAACATAGTATAGTTATACTAACAAAAATCTTTTCCTCAATGTATTTTTTTTTTTTCATTTTATAATAAAAAAAATGTATAAACATTACAGCATCTTCTCATATAAAAATAACTTTAACAAAATAAAGTGCTCTGATCCTTGAAAACATAAAATATAAGTAAAGCAGGCATACAAAAATCTACTTTTCTTTCATGAATTTTTTATGGATTTTTTTTACATTACAGGATCATCTCACAACAATAACTTTAATAACAAAAAGTGCACTGTGTCTTCAAAATAACAATGCTAGTACTAAATGCTATTACTTGAGCATTAATGGTAAATTTTCCTTGATAAAGAGAAGCATTTCTGCCTTGTCACCAGTTAATCCAGCGGTAACGTTACTACACTTCGTAACATATTCATTCATATTTTTGCGCTACACCACAGCATACAGCGTCTTCATACACTGATGAAACTTACTTTAGAAGTGTAACATAAATGCATCTGTAAATAAATACAAATTAAATTCACGTCGCGCACGCTTTAATTACCTTCCAATGGAACATATATGATCGCTTCGAACTATTAGTTTGTGAAGACGCTGTATGCAGTGGCAGCTTAAATATGTGAATGAATGAAAGTGTAGTACGTAAACGTCAACGGATTTCCCCTGCTCAGGGAGTAGGGAGCAATGAACACTGGGCAGGCACCATGTCAATCGGAACACGTTCATTCACGGAGCTTACTTCTAACGAGCGGGTTATCTGAATCAGGTGTGTTAACTAAGAGAGACATGCAAAATATGCAGAGCGGGGGGCGCGATCTACCACATGTCCAGCCAAGCTAAGCAAGCGCGTGGTTCGTGGTTGTTCCCTCACGTTGAATTTAGCCTTATAAATGTTACTAACTGCGATCTTTGTGTCATCTTCACTGACACCAAAGACATGTGTACACGCGACTGTGAGTGCGCGCGCGTGGCTGGGCTGTAATTACATGCGCCGCTGGCAATAAAGGGATCGGCTAGGAATCGGCAAGAGGAGAAATTGACCGGCCGGTCACCAATCCGGGCCGATCATGCGAAAAATCTGATGTTCCGATACCCTTTTTTCCTTCCCGATACCGATTCCGATACCTGGGCTCGGGGTATCGGCCAATACCGAGTACTAATCCGATACCTGGGTGTGTAATTGTATATACAGCTGTAGATAATACTAATAAATTATTTTATGGTGTGCTTCAGACTTATCCCTTAATAAAACAAACATACAGTGATATATACAGTGAACTATACAGTGAGTATTTTTAATATATGACATACATTTGACAGTAATAGTTTTTTATTATAGTTAGTATTACTAATCTGGTTTTCTGACGTACATCCTGTTTATAACAGAGAATTTTGGCCAGAATTTGGAAGATTCTCACTAGATCTTGCTGCAACCTTATTCATTGTGCGGCATTTTCAAATGCTCCTCACTGGATCTCGCAGCAGTAACAGTGTTGCAAAATCAACATTGGCTCCCGAATAAAGCTGTTTGGGGTTCGTGCAAGTTTGTTTGCGTTGCAGTCCAAGCTGATAAACGGTCAGCGCTGAGCAGCTCAAACGTATCGTGTTAGTTTCACTTTCGTTTCACGTGCCGTTTTATGTTTCTTATCTGAAACCGAAATGGCAGAGCTTATGAGTTGAACAACGCGGTGATCACGCCAGTGTGACTGCTCACGAAAATTAGTAACACTGGCAGAAAGAATGGTCACAGTCTGGTGCCCTTTAATATTACCGCAAGTGTCCCGCGCGCTTTAGCACAAGGAGTAAACAAATCCATGCGCCTATACCATTCATTAACACAGAGCCACGCATAATTTATATTTAAACAGTCGGTTTTCGGATTAATATTAGTCCATAATCACGATTTGATTTAAGTGTAATAAACTACCTTTGATTAATGCATCAAACTTTGACAAATTCCGTGACCTTTCTGCGTTAAACTGTAAATTCCATTTTGACTGGATTCCGCGATTCCGTCCTTGTTTTCCGCATCGCGGAAATCATAAAGCCCTATATATGAGACATGCCGCCGTTTTACTGGCTGGTTGGTCCAGTCTGAGAAAATGCCAAACAGCGGACAAACTGCTAGCACGTTTGTATTTCTTCTTCGCTGCTCTAAACAGTGGTTGCTTGTGGCAACACAGCACTATTCCCTGTGTTTGCATACTGAGCCGCGAAGAAGAACTGGCTTCCGATTTGCTAGTGGGAATCTTAAGAAAATGGTATCGGATCAGTACGTGGGTTCAAGTACTCGCCGATTCCGATGCTAGATTTTTTTGTGGTATCGGCGGCATTTCCGATACTAGTATCGGAATCGGAACAACCCTAGAAAAATCGGCAGATTCCAATCACTAGCCGATCAATCGGTGCATCTCTAAATATAATCATACTAAATACTTTCATGGGGACTTTAAATCTCTAGCGTTGTTAAACCACTGTTACATTCACAAACATAACCGACTGTGTTCTTGTGAACTTTGTGTGTTTTTGACAGTTCACGCGAAAGAGCCGGCTGTCTGTGCACTCAGAAAAACAGATATCAGAAGTCAAGCGTTTTGCAAAGAATAAACTTTTCATGAGTGCAACATCATGCAAGCATGAACGCAATTGAGAGGATAATCAAAAACAAATTGATTTTATGTTTGTTGTTGCCATAGCAACATAGGCACAAACTATAAAGACACGAGGTGTTTCTCAATGTCAAGGATACGTCCTTGGCAGGACTGGTCCTTCCAAGTCACTTCCTTCAGAGGCTAGGCGAGGCTCCTCTTAATCATTCGGAGAACACATAAATGGAACAGGCTAGCAAGTGCACGTTATTGCGTCATTACATCAGTGAAGGTCCGCTCTTATCATTCATTTAAAAATAATTACATCCATTACGTCAAATTGACCCTGCACTGTTTAAACACACTTGACAGTCAAAAAAATCAATATGATTAAAAAGGAGTTTATTGATTTAAAAACGATTATTATATTGCCTGAGTGAACAGAACTGCGTCCATAGCAACGCTCTCTTTTTCATGGCAACCTGTGCCGTATACTTCGCGGTTGTCTGTTATCAAGAAATAACAGACCGGAATTCAACAAAGCCATTGTAATAATATTTGATAATTAAAAATATTTCTAATTTAACAACTATTTGGTAAAGACTTGTCCTATCTCACAAACAAGTTTATTTTTTAATTTCCCCAACTACACTATCTTTACCCTATTGAGCAAAATGATCCCTTCATTCCCTTCATGACTCCGCTAACGTCCGACATTGTATTTTGTATTTTTGAACAAGATAGCAAAGCTGTGCGCATAGGATTGTGGGTGATTTTAGAGCGCGAAGACTACACTTATGCATCCTTTCCTGTGTATGGGATATTTTTTGAACGAAGGACGCATTCCGAGGATCCTCGACATTGGAACAGTCCTTCGACGGATGTCGATGACGTAGCATCCTCGAAATTCTGGCTTCCAAGGATCCTTCCTTGACATTGAGAAACGCCAACAGCCCTCTTCTGAAAAGGGGGCGGGGAGCAGCAGCTCATTTGCATTTAAAAAAACACATGAAAACAGCATATTTTGCTTTTAGCCAAAAAGTGGAATTTACAGCATGGCATAAATGTCCTGTAATGTATTTTGAACGGAATCTTCACAGACAAATTCTGGGGACACCTGAGACTTATATTACATCTTGCAAAAAGGGCTGTTAGAAGTAAGCTGTGGTACAAAACAGTATTATAATACTTATTCTACAATTTTTGTGCATAAGCATGTGCATAAGCAGGTGCACATATAGGAATCAAGGAATTTGTGTGGTGAATTTATTAAATAAGAACTGAGTCTTAGAACAATGGGATGGCACAGCCTGTGACATTGATGTATTGAATTTGACAAGGCAAATGAATAATGAAAAATGTTAAATCCCCTGAAACACTTAATTTGCGCAATTTGAGAATGCCAAATGTGATGTCTCAATACTTGACAATGATGTGAAAATGACACAATTATCCGTAGTTTGTATGAACTGAATGTTAAATATGCAAAACAGGGTAAAGAGGCTTTTTCCTAGCTCTTTTCATTTTATAACTATTCTGCATGAAAGCAAGCATACACACAAATCCCTGCCTCTGCCCTTTTTTAAAAATGTTTAAGAATATTTTTCAAACAAATAGCACATAACATTAGCTTACCGTAACCGTAAAATGATCACAGCGAAATCCAAATGTCCTACAAATTTAATTAGTGTGCAGATTTGCTTGCACCAACAGCATCTCAAAATGTCATGCGTTATCCTCATATGCATCTCCTTTGAAGGAAGCACATTTTCATATTTCACAGAAATGTTTTTTATTTACCCGGCTATCCTTGAGTGATGTGATGTTCTGGGTGTGTGTTTGTTTATATGTGTGCTGTTGTGATGGTAATCCAGCGTTGGATTAGTCAACTGTGTAAATCTACACAGCGGACAACACATAACACATAAAATCCTCTGTTTGACCCGACAAGACCTCTTAAAATACAGATACCCTTACACAAGATTAAATACTGTGTGTTCAAGAACATCTATTTGACAGAAATAGTTTGAGTAAACATTTGCCCTTTTCTGATAAGAATTCCTTCCTTAGTAAAGCAAAAAAAAAAAAAACTGCAAAACAGATGCACTGTTGGTCTATCTGCACTTCTAACGGTAATTTGTAATGTTAAGCTCTGCCAATGTTATACATAATCACTAGTCTCTAAAGATTGAATCCTTCACTCATTTGAGAAAAAAAGTAATGTTGTTCTGTTGTTTTTATTCAGTCAACCTCCCAACATTCTTATAACAAATTATGTCTGTGAACCTCAGACATTTGACCATAAATTTGATGTATTATTAGATATGTTTTAAATAGATATTGACATTTGTAGAACAATGTGGTTCTAAAAAGACACACTATTTTGCAATTGTCAGACAGAGCAATGAAGTATCAGAATATTGCTCTTAAAAGCAGTAAATTATGCTGAATCATTGTTTTAGCAGCAGTGAACTTAATGATCTGTAGCAGTAGCCAGTTCATAATTTTCTTCTTCATGTGAGATATACATCACAACAAGAAATATGACTGATAAAAATTAAAGGTCAGATTCACTAAGAATGAGTTGTGTCGCTAAAACTGTTTTTTTTTTTAGCATGCATTAACTGCTCGTTTTTAGCATATGTAAATTATGTAAATGAGACCACAGCGCAAAGACGGGTACTATATTAGTGCAAATGACCTAGACCTAGATATATACCATGTGCAAATGTAGCGCAACCTAGGGCCGGACGATATGGCCAAAATGTGTGTCACAATATATTTTTTAATTTCAGTCAATACGATTTATTTTCAAAAAACGATATGAACATTAAAAATATCTGTAAATATCTGTACCTAAAAGCTCTAATATTTTAGAAAAAAGGGCACAAATAAATTAATGATCACCTTTCATATTTATTTAGTCCTCATACAAACAAAAAATGTGAAATCACTGTCAAATAAACATAAGACTCTCAAGGTGCGTTCACACCGGACGCGAATGAAGCGGCAAGCGCGAGTGATTTACATGTTAAGTCAATGCAAAGACGCGAATAGCCATCCTGCGGCGCGAAACGCGCGAATGAGGCGGCGCGAAACGCGCGAATAGCGCGAATGGCGCGGCGCGCATTGAGCGTACAAGCGATTGCCGCGCCATTCGCGCGAATCGCGCGAAACGCGCGAGTTCAAAAATCTGAACTTCGGCGGAATTCCGCGTCGCGGTAACCAATCAGGAGCTTGCTCTAGTAGTGACGGAGGCAGTAATCCGAAACAACAATGGCGGACAAAATCACCGTTGCTGTCTGTGGTTCCTCGGAGCTGTACGATACATCTTTGGACTTTTGTAGAAACAGGAATAAAAAGGATCTTGCTAAGAATAAAGTGAGTGAAGAGGTCGGACAATCTGGTTAGTTTTAAAAAACGCTCTTTACTCAATTTAACCTACATATACATACATATTGAGACTACAAGCAAGCTAAAGCTGGCAAATTGAGCTCATTCACCTATTTTACAACTACTTCCCCGCTGACGAGTGGCAGAAGCCCCTCCCTTGACACGAATTCGCGTCTGTTGTGAAGAAAATGTCACGCGCGAATGACGCGAATTTTACCGCGCGAATGGCGCGAGTAAACTCAAATGTTCAAGCGTTCAACTACGCGCGAATAGCGCGTTTTTTCCGCGCAAGTCGCGTCCGGTGTGAACGCACCATTAGACTCACCTTAATAATATTAATATCTTTAAACTATAACACAGGCTGATTATTCTTATAAATTGAAACAAAAGTGCTTCAGCCAGGATAAAGAATTCAAAAAGTGCTCAGAGTTGCGGCAGAAAAGAAAAGAGTGAGCAACAACAAAAACATGTTGCTGGAGACGGGCTTATTGAATATGCAAACACATTCTCTGCCAACAGGAGGCGCTTTTGGAGCGGCAGAAACTGTTTCCCCGGTAATGCCTTAAAACATAGACAATGAACTATAGTGCATGTTTTCATATCATTACTTAGTAATTACTTTGTTGACTGGATGCTGTATTAGTAGAGAAAGGACAGCAGTATGTTTGCTATCAAGGCTGAGAGGACATTGGAGCACAAGGAACCGTAGACAGTTCTTGTCAGTTTTAATTAGTGATTTCAAATATGAAATTTAATCGCAAACTTGGTGAACAGTTTTGGGGAATTTTATATTTCCACATTCAAAGAGATAGAAGCTGCACTTGCATACCCGAGAGGCGTTTCAAAGAGGGCTGCAGAGTAGAATGACTTGCCTTAAAGGGACTTTGGTTCAATCAGCCAACAAAAATCCTGCCGCACCACACAGCACCATCACAGAGTTTTACATTAATCATATCTGTCCCAAATCGATGTAAATAAGACATAAGACTTCACCCTGGACTGGAAGATTGTGTGTATTGTGTCATTTTTAGCAAAACTTTTCTCTTTCTGTGGCTCTGATTAAGTCTGTATGTTTCATTTATACGGCCCTACAAAGGCTAAGTGCAGTAACTACACCAACACTGAAACTGAGAAAAATGCCTTTAAAGTTTTTACACCAGCCAGTCAATCATGTTGTGGGTAGATTAGTGGTAATGCATTCATGTAATGCCTTCTTAGGAAGAACATTTTTTATAGATAAAAACCATGACAAATGATGTGATCTTTGACCACCAAAATGCAGATACTGCACTCTGCCTACCTGAAAAAACTAAAACACTATTGCAAAAGCAAAGTGCAGTATCTACAAACTGTATTCATCCAACTTTCTTGTAGTGTTTCTCACTACATGTTGATTGTTTTTAATAACTTTAATAGTTTTATTGATGTTTGCATGCTGTGAATGTTACAATTGCTCAGTATTAAGACTCAATTTTAAAGAGTCATCTGTCCTTTCACAACAGAGAGTGTTGTTTTGCTCATTTTATTTAAAAAGTAATTCATTTCAGAGCTAGGTTGCTTTAAAACAACAACTGAAATTTTTAGGGTGACTTATTCTATCTAACTTTGCCTAACAATATTACTTTTCCGGAGCCAGTTAACTACAAATTTGATCAGCTGCCTGAAACGTGGAGAGCTGTCCAAATCAAAAAAACATTAACGTGATTATAAATCGGATTATCGTTATTGTCAGAGTGGATAACTGCCTTCAATGGAGCAGTGCAGGCAGGCTAAAATGCTTGTTTAATTCGCTAGCAGCTGGCTAGTTCATGTAAAATGATTATAAAGCTGTCATTTGCCTTGCTAGGAGTTTATATTTTCTATCTTCCTTACCCCGTCTTTGAATATTGTGCAACAGCAGACCACAGTATCTGCGGTGTCAAAGCCGGGAAAACAAAGCTAGAATACAGTAACATCACTTACTGCGGTTTGCCTTGGTATTAGTTTGGATTATGTAGTTACTGCAATTTTGACACTCTCGTTTCTCTTCCACAAGACAAAACAGTTGTCACAAAGCCCATTTTAAGCCTTAACTCAATTTTGACCAAATGTGTAGTTACTGCGCTTTGCCTTTGGAGGGCAGTGTAATATAGATTGCGCTTTCTCTTTCCGTTTGATCTGTTGTTTCAAACACCGAACTTCAAACTCATGTATGCCTTTTTTTGATTATTCTTGAAGTAAACTTATGTCCATTTGATGAATGTTTTAATAGCGAATTTCCACCTTTCTGTGTATAACTTTTGGGAAGTACCTTGGGTTTGTTCCTTTTCAGGACCTTGTCCTTGTCCTCTCAGATGGCCTCTCTCTACTGATACAGTACTACTAGGAACTATATTTCATGAATAGCTAACTTAGCAATAAAAAAGCATGCATGTGTGAAGTTAAATTAAAAAGTTAAAGTCCAGTATAGTACTATACATGCAAATAGCATAAATGCAATCCAAACATACTATATCTGTCATGTTGTCAACTTATTTTAAAAAATATTATGTTAAGTCAAAGTTACCTAGGAAATGAATAAGTGTCACTTTAAGATGCGATAGTGATAAAGTATTTTTTCCTATCCTATGAGCAACAAAAAAATGACATTGATGTGAGTAAGAAACAGGTTTTTGAGGAATTTGTGGAATATCAAAATAATACATTATTTAATGATAAATGATTAAAAACATTTTTTAATTCACAGCTTGTAGGGTCAATTTGCCCCACTTTATGCATTCAAGGGCTAATTACTTTTTACAATCTAGACAGACATTCAGAGGAATTTAACCTAATTTAAAGTTAAAGGTTAGACAGTAACCTGCTTTTCAACTGTCTATAATCTAAATCTGTGCTGTACAAAAACACCTCTTAACTGTCATTAATGTACATACTATGTAAAGGCATCTATATAAAGCTCTTTTAATGCAAATACCAGAACATTAAGGTAGAAAAAAGCATGTCATTACTGCAAAGACACTGAGATCATATTAATACAATGAGAGGAAACTGGTTTTAGTCCTGTAATATAACATCCTGGTAGATATTTACATCAAAACACAGCAACAGCAACAAACTCAGGTTGACTAGATATTGTCATGTATTGCATTGTTTTTGCTCTGTTAATATTCCCACAGGTAGCTGGCCACATTTTTCGCTCTTTTTAGCTGCTAATTGACTCCCACTCTAATCAGAGATAGAATGATGATAATCCACGGCTGACTGCCCCAAACACATTACTGAGGTCACAACAACAGCACCGAGGTGGAAGGCTACAGGGACAGATTGGTTGCTATTGTGTTTCCGCCTGTTATTGACTGATTCAGTGGTGATCCTCTTTCTTTCTCACTCTAAGCCATGCATTGATTGTCCCTCTCTGTCCCGCCATTGCTGGTGTAGGATGCTGATCATGCCCTTTATGATTTGGAATGCAAAAATGTGCATAACACAGACTGAATTGCAGAATCCAGCGGAATGTTGTGGAATTTGGAATTTTAGATGAATAAATCAAAAGTAGGGCTGTGCACTTAATCAGATCTCATTATGGACCAATGTTTGCGTCTACCAATTTGTGTCTACTACACAAATACTTAGGGCCCTATAATTTCCGTGATGTGAATTTGAGAAAAAAAGAAAACATATTTTATAGGGCCTTACAAACATATTTTTTTAAACTTTTAATAACTTTTAAATTGTGTCCATTTCATGATTTCAAATTAGACATGCTTTCCAATGAATACAATTTTATTTAACCATTAAAAAAAACAAAAAAAAACAGAATTTGGGAACAAAATAAATGGATTACAAAGGGCACTACATACTAAAGCAAGTGTTTAACTTATAGAAATTGTGACATAAATATATTATTACTGTACAGTAGAACAACAACAATAATACTAATAATAACAATAACACAATTTAGTTAAATTTTGTTAATTTTAACTTAGTAATGTTCAGAGTTTTCTTCCATGTTTTAATTTAAAGTTGATAAAAATCTCATTCGTCTCTTTTATATAATCCTTTTAATAAATTCAGTTTGATTAGACCGATTTCAAGACTTTTAACATTTTAATAAACCATAAAAATTGGAATCCAGGTAAATTAAATCAGAAACAGAATTAGAGAAAACTAAAGTTTGAGAAAAAATTAATCAAACATTTCATAGGGCCCTAAAAATGTACTTTTGTTATACTTTTAACAAATTGTTGTTAAATTGTTGAAGTTTTATGATTTCAATTTATTAGACATACCTTTTAGTTACAGAAACTGTGTTTAACAATTAAAATGTAGTCCAGGAAAAATGAAAATGGGAAAAAATAAAATGAATCCAAAAAATTAAAATCTGTAAAAAAAATGAAATGAAATTTATGAAATTTATGAAATTTAGACAAAATAAAGAGATTTCATAGGGCCCTACCATATCAGCATCTATGCATCAGGGTCAGACAGGTATTGACTCTTGGTTAACTTCTTTCACCAGTGCAAAACCACCTGCAATTTCACAGTATCCCTCATCCTCTTATATAACACACTCAGAGCAAAGAAGAACCCATCCACCATCAGACCCACAAACACATATGCAGTTCCATCGCTTTACACTGCGTAGTATAAAACCCTGAACATTATTACATAATCTGCACAGCTGCTGCTGGTTTTATTTGAGATTAAACCAAGAGAGGAGAGCAAATCTGCTGTGTTATTTCCCAAAGATTCATTTGCAATGGCCGAGAAAAACTGAGGAACCTATACTTCCTCTTTTTCAGATCATGACAGGTCAAGACTTTCAGTAACACATAACCTTACCTTGTCCAACAGAAATGAAAAGAGAAACAAAAATGTTTATGGGACAGCTACTAATGCCAGAACACAGAAGCAACAGGTCATAAACCTTATTTGTAGATGTTGCAACCAATATCCAACACAAAAGCATGTGTTGCAACAGAAAAACTGACAAATTTATAACACTTTCTAATATACTATTATTTGACTTCATTCAAAAGTTTAATTATGTCAAATATGTGACCACAAAACCAGTCATAATGCAATCTCAAAGATAAAAAAATAAGCTCTCCACTGATGTATGAATTGTTAGGATAGGACAATATGTGGCTGAGATACAACTATTTAAAAATCTTAAATCTGATGATGCAAAAACAAAAATCTAAATATTGAGAAAATCGTTTTTAAAGCTGTCCAAATAAAGTTCTTAGCAATGCATATTACTAATCAAATATTCATTTTTGATATATTTATGGTAGGAAATTTACAAAATAGCTTCATGGAACATGATCTTTACCTTATATCCTAATGTTTTTTGGCATAAAAGGAAAATCAATAATTTTGACCCATACAATATATTGCTGGCTTCTGCTACAAATCCATGCCACCTATAACAGGTTTTTTTTTTTTTTTTTGTGGTCCAGGGTCACATATAAGTTAGTCCTACATTACTGTGACTACAATAAATATTTCAGTCACTATTCAAGGCAACAAGAAGTGATGTAACATAATACAATCAACTAACATGACACAGCAGCAAACATGAAAAGAGCAAAGTGTCTACAAGCAACAACCACATAAACACATACACTTTTATTGCCCAACATGGCATGGCAAATAGACCAGTAAAGCAAAACACACTACAACCCACTAAAATACTGTAAGTGAGAGTTACAGTGCACACACAAATGTATTCTAAAAATCCTAACAGTGTAAACCATCGCATACATTACTGTCAGGCGTGGCATTTTGCACAAAACCACATGGCTCATGTCACCAAGGTTACATTGTAAGACCCTTTGACCAGGCCTAAGATAAGCTGTCCTAATGATGATGACGTTGATAATGTGCATGGAGATTCTGGCATCTGACACCATAATAATTCAATTTACAGTCATGACGAACTGACCCTGTTAACAGAAGAGGCATGTTGTTCGGCCTGATGAACTAAAATTAGTCACCATTTTCTAATTAGACTACCACACAAAGTTACCTGTCAAAACGAACAACACAAATATAAATGTACATGTATGTGTGTGTGTGTGTGTGTGTGTGTGTGTGTGTGTGTGTGTGTGTGTGTGTGTGTGTGTGTGTGTGTGTGTGTGTGTGTGTGTGTGTGTGTGTGTGTAAGAGCTCTATTAGAAGTAGTTAATAGGTTACAAGAATGTGGCGTTTCAACTTATGCTGGCAGTAATCCAGATCATTCTGTATATAGAATACTATAGTATCACGGGTGACAGCACTTAAGAAACGAGAAAATTCAACAAGTTGCAAGTGAAACAACTGTTACTGTGACTGTAACTATACAGAACAACTAACAGTTACCAAAACCATAACTCCTGCTGGTCAAAGGCCAGCTGAGATAGGAAGGAGTTGTTTTGAGCAGATGTTTTGACGTTACCTCGTTTACACTGCTCTAGCTGTTTACTGTGAGTGGGATTTACCTGTATGACACCTGTTTCCGGATGGTGAGGTGTAGGAACTCGCTGCTCTCCGCCTGGTTTTCAGGAGACAGACCCGCTTCTCTCCCCACCGCCAGTCGCCCAGTCCCGTTCCCCGGACACACATGCTGTTTTAAAGTTGCTCCGCTGTGTCCGCTTTCAGAAAGAAACACGTCCTCTTCCTCCACCACGTCTTCCAAGGTCGGGGGTATCACGACCGTGGTCGGAGAGTCTGCGGAGCTGTGCGCAACGCGAGACGAACCGTCAACGGTCGCAACTGATGCTTCTGCCATTTATTAAACTAACTTAATAACGGTGAAAAGTGTCACACTGAGGGCTACAGCCGAAATTAAGAAGATATATGTGCCTTCCGTGAGGTCGCACGAGTGAATAACAAAGGAAATGTTGTTTCGGGACAGTTTGTTATAGATTTGGTCATCACCCTCAGTTCAGGTTGAATCTGCTTTCAGTAGAGCAGCAGACGACGACCACCTCGAAACACACAGCTGACTGTGTCACGACGCCCCGCCCACATGCATTACCGAGGCAGGTTTAACCAATCATATGCGGGAATACCGATAAGCTCCGCCCGTCTTAAGCACAGCCGCGGAATCATCCAATCATGAGAAAGAATTCTCTCTCTCTTGCCGTGTCACACACAAACTAATCCTAAACAACAGGCTCAGGCTGGCACAGAACCACAGCACTCTAAACAAACCTTAGAAACACGCAAATTATTTCTGCTATCAAATTTGATCATTACAACATGTCAGAAACAAAGTTTGTCAGTATTAATCATTTTTGTTGACTAGTCGACAATATCTGTACATAAATGTTTAGGCCTGTTTGTGTGCCTAAAATGGAGCATTGTTTCCTATTTGAATAGAATGTATGCATGTGAGCATCTGTTTTAAATCTCAATACAGCACAATAAAGCAAAAACGGACATAGCTTTGTTTTCACTGCCGATTATGTTACAGTATTACTTTTTATTATGAGTCATGTAAGCTCAGCTTTACAGCCACACACCATGCAACACACTTCACAGATCACTTGCTGCAGTACCAGGAAGTTCACATTCTACCTATGACATAAGAGTTTGTGTAGACCTGGAACCCATAAAATGAGTAATCAGAATGTTGTCATCCTGAATGAAATTTTGAGTTCTGTTCACACATACAGTTGAGGTCAAAAGTTTACATACACCTTGTAGAATCTGCAAATTGTTAATTATTTTACCAAACTAAGAGGGATCATACAAAATGCATGTTATTTTTTTATTTAGTACTGACCTGAATAACATATTGCACATGAAAGATGTTTACATATAGTCCACAAGAGAAAATAATAGTTGAATTTATAAAAATTACCCTGTTCAAAAGTTTACATACATTGATTCTTAAAACTGTGTTGTTGCCTGAATGATCCACAGTTGTTTTTTTATTTGGTGATAGTTGTTCTTGAGTCAATTGTTTGTCCTTAACAGGTAAACTGCCTGCTGTCTTTCAGAAAAATCCTTTAGGTCCCACAAATTCTTTGTTTATTTAGCTTTTTTGTGCATTTGAACCCTTTTTTATGACTAATGACTGTGTGATTTTGAGATTCATCTTTTCACACTGAGGACAACTCATATGCAGCAGTTACAGATGTGTATGTTTTTCTTAATTTGCCTAAATATCATATTTTTTTCATTTAGTACTTACATGAATGAAACATATGTTTAATTAACCTGATCTTCAAATTCAAAAAGTTTTCACTTCCCAGCCCTTAATGTAGGCCTATTGTGTTTCCTTCTGGAGCATCAGTGAGCATTTGAACCTTCTGTAATAGTTGCAAATGAGTACCTCAGTTGTCCTCAGTGTGAAAAGATCTCAAAATCATCCAGTCATTGTTGGAAAGGTTCAAATAAACAAAAACCTGGGACCTGAATGATTTTTCTGAATAACAACAGACAGTTTAAATGTTCAGGACAAAGGGACTCATGAACAACTATCACTAAACAAGCAAAAAAACACAGCTGTGGATCCTTCAGGTAACTACACAGTATTAAGAATCAAGTGTATGTAAACTTTTGAATTGGGTCATTTTTATAAATGCAACCATTATTTTCTCTTGTAGACTATATGTGTAAACATATTTTATGTGAAATATCTCATTCAGGTCAGTACTCAATAAAAATAACATGCATTTTGTATGATCCCTCCTATTTTGGTAAAATAATTAACATTTTGCAGAATGTGCAAGGTGTATGTAAACGTTTGACCTCAACTGTATTTTCAGCTCTCAAGTCCCATTGGCTGCTAGAGATTTAATGCATCAACACTCCTGGTATGTAAATGTTAAGAGCGCAAATCTTTTTGTCTCACTCCACTGGTCGCCAGCTGTGGCTCGCATCAAGTTCAAACCACTGATGATCTAGCAGTCATTGCAACCTCCCACTGTAACTCACACTTCTGCAATTTTGTGTTCCCTCCAAAATTAACTAGTGAGTGAGTAAGCAATTTGTGCAAACATGCAGAAAATTGAAGAGATTATTTATTTGTTACCTCGCCATGAAGGGTCCAAATAGAGATTTTTTGGTGTTCATAGAATTGTATGGAAAGTTAAGTTTTGAAAAAGTTTTTAAACAAGCTCATAATACGAAGTTCAAATTTCTCCTTAGAGAATCAACATCATTAATTACGTGTTTGAACAAAAATATGATAATGTAATGAAGTGCAGGCCTGTGGGGTTACAGTCACACGTTTTCTTCTTAAAAATGAGTTTACACCTGCAGTTTCCTCAATTAACAACTGAAAGTTCACATCAAACCAGACTGTTACCAATGTTTTAAAATAGCCTCCACACACATGCCAGAGCATTTTGACTCATTTTTTTTCTCAACTGAATAAAGTGTATTTGTTGTCAGATTATATGCAGTAATCAGTTAAAAAGTATTACAGCTTTCATGAAATTAAAATAGAGTATCAGTATCAATAACAGAAGCAATATCAGGTGCCCACAAGCATACACACACACACACACACACACACACACACACACACACACACAGGCTGCATACTGGGGGGGGACTATGGATATTTGTGTGGGCAGAACACAGCTTATGTTCTTTTTCTCCTCCTCCTCTCTCCGTTTCTGTATTCTCCATCTCTCTCTCTAGTTTCTCTTTGTGTTTTATTTCTCTTTTGGTCTAAAGCACAACCTCTGTGAAAAGTGTTTATTACTGGATTACTGGATGAGTCCTGAAGTCATCGAGTGGATGAATCAATATGAAAACCACACAGCAAAATGTCCAGAAACCACAGAGCAAATTCTCTCCACATAGGAGGTCTGCAGGATGTAAACTGTAGAAATATTCATAGATGTCTCCTTCTGTATATTTTAATATTTAATGTTGTAATCTTTTAAATTGTTTGACCAATGTGAAATGCAGCAGTGCTAGACATTTTAAACTATAGGCTACTAGGAATGAATCCCATTTAAATACAGCAACACTCAGTCCTGACCGTGTTGACTGCCTTAGGCCTAAACTTCGATTATAGTTTATCTAGTAACACAGTTTCATCTATATTGCTAAATAATTTTTCAAGCTATTGTTATGTTTCTGTTTGACTTCAACATTTTACAAGCAGCACACCTTTTCTTAGTACGCAAACATAGAATGAAACTTTACTACTGTTCATTACTGAACGCATTTTGAACCTGACGTACCAGTTTGATTTGATATTTGTTCAGTCTTGTTTATCCACTCATACGTAGTACAGTTTAGCTAAGCAATCGCATAGCATGTGCAACTATTTGTTTTTAGTGCCGTAACATCTTATTATGGTTTTCAAAAATGTCAAAACTATATATCGCAACTATATTAAAAAAAATAAAATACGCCTTGACATATTGTCACAGCCCAATGAAACAAGAAAAACGAGCAATATACTGCACTAATGTCTGGTGCGGGCAGGTAAAGGCCTGACACCTGGTGGTCATGATATGAAAATACAATGAACACTTGAGATAAGAGTACATGATAAATAAGAGAAAATAAGACAGGAGACATTGGGTTGCATCTGCAAATTTTGTATTTTGCTTCATTCTAACTCTACTTTAGATAAGACAGGAAAAGCAAGAGGTTCAGAGCATAGATACATACAGAGCCAGATCCATACATGGATACAAATCAACCCAAGCCGCATGGTGATTACCAAAATGCATTGGAAATATAAAAATACGTCCTCCATATTTACAACCAACATTTATCATCAGTCATATGTACAAAGGGCAAAAAGGGCAGAGATACAGGTAATACCAGCAACAATTACATTTAAAGCATAAACTCCATCGTCAGACTGGACATTAGATTCAATTCCAGAACGCTCAGATATTCTGGAGTTCCAGGTTTGAGACTCATTTTCTGTGAACATTATGTGCAATGAAGTCATAAAGTTTCCATTTATTGTCTTAGAAATATACAAATCAACCAGTTCATTATTATTACACTACAGAAATGCATATTGATGGGTAAGACGACTGTAACAGAGGCCATGATGAGGACGGCTCGGTCACTTAAAGCTCTTTGAAATTATGGTGAATTCAGTTTTACGCTGATAATAGGGCGTTATCTGCAGGTTTTCATTGTGTTATGGCACATATACCACAGAGTCATTTATAAAAAATTGACAGTGACAGATTCCTTTGTGACAACCACTTTCATTACTATAATTTAGTATTCAGAGGCATTAAAATATCATGTCTATCAGTGGTTATCTCTAGCTGTACAATAAAAATAATATTGTGGCTGAAGCATCAGAGGACATCATGAACATTTTTTAACAAAAGAAAATCAAAACAAAAGATTAACAAATTGTTTCTAAACAGTGACACAAGAAAAAAAAGACTTTTAAAAAGCATATTTACACAACTGCACTATCAACTCCCAGATATTTGCGGTGAATTTTACAGTGGTCAACAGTTTGCTCATGTACAGAATACAGACAGTCTAGACTAACATTTAAAAGAAGTATTCCATAATCAGAGAAATGTGTTTAAATAACATTGATTTTAAAGAGGTTCACTTTTCTTAAAGGGAATGACTGTTTGTTTTCACTTAGTATCCATTATAGCCAATGTTTTTAATGGATTCATGTGGATTGTGCAGAATTCTTCAGAGATTGAACACGGTTAAACACGCACAGGATTTGATCATCCCTGTTCATTTTTCTCTATATATACAAAACTTTCTTTACACAGAAATAAAGATAACAGAAAAAACTGTTTAACAGTTATGACAACAAGATCATGTAAACGTTACATCATCTTTCATTAAAAAAAACACAATAACTTTCATCATTTTTTTGTGCATAAAATAAATATGCTCTTTTTTGGATGCTGCAAATACTAGAATATATTATGGATAAATTTTTGAATTCAGTACAAAAGCCTCTGCCTTTTAAAAGTAGAAAACAAAAATAAAACGCAGTAATAAAAGTAAGCAAAGTAAGAGAAGTTTAAGAGGAAATTACGCGGTTAGGAACATCTTAAATATGACTACATGAAAAAGAATGTGAAGGCACTTAAATCAAGACGTTCTTTGGGGTTTAAGTAAGGATATAGTAGTAAATGGACAGTCTCATGGCATTTTAGGAAAAAATCAAAACAAACACTCATGAACTTTCCCTCCCACACCCTGTGTGTGAAGTGTTTAGTGAATTTAGAGCTGCGGGCTCACATCCATCTAAAACAGAGCAGCATCTACAACCGCCCACATCTTCTCTTCTCTCTCTTAGTCCTTAAACTCAGTGCTTGCTGGTAAAGGGGGAGTTTCAGTGTATGGATGGACACATTTCTCTTCTCACAGCTCTAGGGCTGAATGTCATTGGAATGCATGTCGAGTGGGTTGGATCGTGCTCATGAGGCTTGTTGGTTTTTTAGGGTGGGGTCAGGAGACTCAGGATCTGTAACGGTCAGGGTCGAGGCCGAGTAGTGCAGGATCGTCGGACGTCAGTGGAGGCCGTGTGATGAGGCAGCTCCACCCAGAAGGGTTAGAAATATTCAGCTCCTCCTTCAGCATCCCGCTCTCTTAAAGAGAAAGAAACAATTAATATTGATTCACAAAACATTGTGTGTACAGTCGTGGCCAAAAGTTTTGACAATTACATAAATATTGGAAATTGGAAAAGTTGCTGATTAAGCTTTTATAATAGCAATTTGCATATACTCCAGAATGTTATGAAGAGTGATCAGATGAATTGCATAGTCCTTCTTTGCCATGAAAATTAACTTAATCCCGAAAAAAACTTTCCACTGCATTTCATTGCTGTCATTAAAGTACCTGCTGAGATCATTTCAGTAATCGCCTTGTTAACTCAGGTGAGAATGTTGACGAGCACAAGGCTGGAGATCATTATGTCAGGCTGATTGGGTTAGAATGGCAGACTTGACATGTTAAAAGAAGGGGGGTGCTTAAAATCATTGTTCTTCCATTATTAACCATGGTGACCTGCAAAGAAACGCGTGCAGCCATCATTGCGTTGCATAAAAATGGCTTCACAGGCAAGGATATTGTGGCTACTAAGATTGCACCTAAATCAACAATTTATAGGATCATCAAGAACTTCAAGGAAAGAGGTTCAATTCTTGTTAAGAAGGCTTCAGGGCGTCCAAGAAAGTCCAGCAAGTGTCAGGATCGTCTCCTAAAGAGGATTCAGCTGCGGGATCGGAGTGCCACAAGTGCAGAGCTTGCTCAGGAATGGCAGCAGGCAGGTGTGAGCGCATCTGCACACACAGTGAGGCCAAGACTTTTGAAAGATGGCCTGGTATCAAGAAGGGCAGCAAAGAAGCCACTTCTCTCCAAAAAAAACATCAGGGACAGATTGATCTTCTGCAAAAAGTATGGCGAATGGACTGCTGAGGACTGGAGTAAAGTCTTATTCTCCGATGAAGCCTCTTTCCGATTGTTTGGGGCATCTGGAAAAAGGCTTGTCCAGAGAAGAAAAGGTGAGCGCTACCATCAGTCCTGTGTCATGCCAACAGTAAAGCATCCTGAGACCATTCATGTGTGGGGTTGCTTCTCATCCAAGGGAGTGGGCTCACTCACAATTTTGCCCAAAAACACAGCCATGAATAAAGAATGGTACCAAAACACCCTCCAACAGCAACTTCTTCCAACAATCCAACAACAGTTTGGTGAAGAACAATGCATTTTCCACCACGATGGAGCACCGTGCCATAAGGCAAAAGTGATAACTAAGTGGCTCAAGGACCAAAACGTTGACATTTTGGGTCAATGGCCTGGAAACTCCCCAGATCTTAATCCCATTGAGAACTTGTGGTCAGTCCTCAAGAGGTGGGTGGACAAACAAAAACCCACTAATTCTGACAAACTCCAAGAAGTGATTATGAAAGAATGGGTTGCTATCAGTCAGGATTTGGCCCAGAAGTTGATTGAGAGCATGCCCAGTCGAATTGCAGAGGTCCTGAAAAAGAAGGACCAACACTGCAAATACTGACTCTTTGCATAAATGTCATGTAATTGTCAATAAAAGCCTTTGAAATGTATGAAGTGCTTGTAATTATATTTCAGTACATCACAGAAAAAACTGAATCAAAGATCTAAAAGCAGTTGAGCAGCAAACTTTGTGAAAACTAATATTTGTGTCATTCTCAACTTTTGGCCACGACTGTACTTACTCTTATGCTCATCAAGGCTGCGTTTATTCAATCAAAATAGAGTAACACTGTAATATTGTGAAATATTATTACTATTTTAAATAACTGTTTTGTATTTTAAAGGGTTAGTTCATCCAAAAATAAAAATTAGCCTATTATTTACTCAACCTTCAGGCATCCTAGGTGTATATGACTTCCTTCTTTCAGATGAATGCAATCGAAGTTACATAAAAAATTGTTCTGGCTTCTTCAAGCTTAATTATGCAATGGGAGGGTGTTTTTCTTCATCAGTCCAAAGCAAGTCCAATAAAGCGCATCCGTCCATAATAAAAAGTCGTCACCTTAGAATTATAAGGTTCTATCTGACATTTTTGTCCAAATTGAGTTATTCACATATTCTTATTCTGTGACAACGTATTTGCATTATTTGATGTTTCTTTTGTAAGCTGTGTATATTTTGGGCCCTTTTTTTAGAAAGCAAAAATGGTTCTATCTACAGAAGTCTATGGAATGCAAAATCTTTGAAGCTCAATATCTCGAAAGTGCAGATAGAACCTTATAATTCTAAGGCGACGAAGTGCCTCACACAGCTCTAGGGGTGAATAAAGGCCATCTGTAGCAAATCGATGCATTTTGGTAAGAAAGATATCTATATATAAAATGTAATAATTACTTTAATCTAGCTTGCGCTAGCAGTCGCACACAGAAACAGCTCTGGGTGGATAATGTAGGATGTCGGCACTGCATATGCGCACGTGAGTCTCGTGAATACCAACGTTTATTTACAGGAGCAAAGGAAGGAAAGTTTTCTGAATTTAGCAATGGAAAACCAGTCTCCTCTTGGCTTATATCTGAATCGTCCAACATTTTTTCTTTACAAATCATTGTTTTGTACTTCTAAATTGTGACACTTGTTTTGTTTTGATCTCTCCACTGCGTGTTTGTCACTTCTGAGCAGCGCATGCACAATGCCGAAGTCTTACGTCATCCGCCCAGAGCTGCTTCTGTATAAAAATGTTAGTGCAAGCTAGAGAAAAGTGATTATTACGTTTTAAATATGGATATTTTTCACTACAAGAGGCCTTTATTCAGCCCCCTGGAGCTGTATGAAGAGAAACATCCGTTTCTCTTGTTGTTTAATGCAACTCCGATTGCATTCATCTGAAAGAAGGAAATCATATACACCTAGGATGCCTTGAGAGTGAGTAAATAATGGGCTAAATTTCATTTATGGGTAAATTAAAGTCTCTTATGCTCATCAACGCTGCATTTATTTGATAAAAAATTGAGTAAAACTGTAATATTGTGAAATATTATTATTATTATTTAAATTTTAATGTATTTTACAATGAAATTTATTCCTGTTGGCAAAGCTGAATTTTTAGCATCTGTTACTACAGTCTAATGTTATAATTTGTTGTTCAAGAAATATTTCTTATTATCAATGTTGAAAACAGTTGAGCTGAAAGTTCAAAAGAAGACAGCTATTTTTAAATATTTTACTATTTAAAAGTCTTTACTGTCACTTTTGAACAATTTAATATCTCCTTCAGATTTAAAAAAAAATCTTACTGACCCCAAACTTTTAAACAGTAGTTTAAATCTGTTCCATATCAGTTATCAGTTGATTTTAAATTCAATATCAAATTATACCTGTGCAATAAGCAAACCTTTTTCATCATCTAAGGTCAAGCTAATCTTTCAAAACACTAAAAATGAAATAACAGTATTTAAAGTATCTTTAGAAAATCTCAAAATATCAATAATATCAATTTTTCATACTGTACAATATAATGTTATGATGCCAAATTTTTTTGTAGCATTTAAAACAACTAATATTAGTTTTTACTGTTATCTACACCAGCAGATTTGTAATATCAGTGCATCCTTTTATGATTCTGTCTGAAAATTCTGTCATTAATTACTCACCCTCATGTTGTTTTAATCCAGTAAGACCTTCATTAATGTCATTGTATACTGTAGTCTGCAATTTTCGCACGTAAAAAAATAAACACGACCTCACGTCGTGTCAAACATGTTTACACACTGCCACCAAAACATTTGTCCGTCATAAAAAAGTTCAGATCAGGTTCGATTTTCTGCGTTTTCGCATCCGTAGCAAGCCTTTTGATAGGAAAGCATGATGAATAGGAAAAAACGAAGAAACGCATATATGTAAATTTTCTTCGAAACAAAAATAAAGATATTTTTTATAAGATCTGAGAGCTTTCTGACCCTGCATAGACAGCTAGCACAATCGAGGCCCAGAAAGATAGTAAGTCAGTTTATGAAGCTACAAAAATAGTTTTGTGTGCAAAGAAAACAAAAATAATGATTTCATTCAACAATTTTTTTCTCTTCCGTCTCAGTCTTCACCGCATTCACATTCATAAGAGTAATAGTCAAAAACTGACAAGAAAAGAAAAGAAATCGTTCAATAAAGTTGTTAGTTTTGTTTTCTTTTGGTTGTATTTTTGTGATTTTTGTTTTATGAGAGTACCATAACATGTACCTTTTTGGGCCTGAATGTGCCAGCTCTTAAATTTCATCAAAAATACCTTAATTTGTGTTCTGAAGATGAATGAAGGTCTTACTGGTTTAAAATGAGGATAGGTAATTAATTATTTTTGGGTGAACTATCACTTTAAGATGTCACAAACTGAACCGGAGTAAATTAAAAGTTATTGTGTGTCTCACCTTGAGTGGTAGTGTGGTTCAGGGGGACGGAGTGGGGCCGCGGATGTGTTGCTGTAGCTTGCAGGCTCTGGTTGGGCCTGGCTCAAGTACCTGCTCACAAGAGCAGAATGATCCTGCTCGTGGCTGTCTTTCACGTCCTGTACATGTCGCGGCACCCCCTCCATCCTCTCCACACTCAGCACGCCCCTGTTGCCGTCCTCCACTGGGGCACCCTCGTCATAGAAGAGCAGGCTGCGGGAGCGGACTACACACACACATAGAGAGAACAGAGTTACTTATGTCACATGTCTTGCATGATTCGTTTAC
Organism: Garra rufa; assembly: GCF_049309525.1. NCBI lineage: Eukaryota > Metazoa > Chordata > Actinopteri > Cypriniformes > Cyprinidae > Garra > Garra rufa. Next base: position 35,544,438 of record NC_133363.1, read on the forward strand.
TTTGACTCATGAGATTTGTAGAGTGAAGAGATGTGTTTTTTGAATTCAGAAAGAGTGTATAAGTGAGAAAGACAGAGCAAGATTTGGAGTGAGCTACTCTGTTAGACAAAGCAACACGCATTTTTGGTTACTACAGCAACCCCGTCGCCATCATCCACGGGCCGAATCTGTAGGGCCCTTGTGAAAATGGATGAGGCATTTGAAGCCCCTTTCAAGCACAGCTTTGATAGAGCCGACAGAGATGCGGCTCGGTGTGTGTTATAAAGTTGAAAGAGGATTGTAAAATCTGCTCAAAGGGAAGTAATGATTTCAATCTAAAACACTCTGGGATGTCTGACAGTAATTTGAGGGTGAGAATGGGCACTGTCGGCCCAGGAGCTCCACTAATAACCTTTAGAATAGAGACGCCACTCTTTCAGTCTCTCGTGGGGGCGGGGGGGGGGGGGGGGGACGAAATAAGTGCTGTCAAAGACACGCAGCTATTAAGCTGGTTGGATAATTCAATGTGTCTGAAAGCCAGACGACCTACAAATAAATGCTTCTTTGCGTATGTGCAGAGAAATGTAATCATATGCAGTGTACACAATGAAAGTCTCCATTTATAAATTTAGGGGCAGGGATGAAACATACCCTGGCTGGTGGTGTAGAGGTCACCTGAGGGCAGCGGTGCAGACTTCACCGTGTGTGAGGATGATGAGGATAAGGAGGAAGAGTAGAGGGAGAGCTCAGGCAGGCAGGGAGCCAGCGAGCCCAGCACCAACACAAAGCACAGCGCCACCACCTGGCCAGGAGGAGGAACCACACACACGGTGAGCACACCGCCCCACTGTATTCTACTTGCAGTACAGCTGACAGAGCAGCACTCACCTGCCTTTACATGCTTAGGATCAAAGGACTAAACTAAATAGACAAGATATTTCATTAAAGGAATAGTTCAACAAAAATGAAATTTTATTCAGCCTCAGGCTCTTCAAGATTAGAGTTTGTTTCCTCATCAAAACAGATTTGAAGAAATTTTAAATTACACCACTTGCTCACCAAAGGATCCTCTGTAGTTAATGGGTGCCGTCATAAAAAGAATCAAAACAGCTGATAAAAACATCACAATAATCCACAAGTAATTCACATGACTCCAATTGATCAATTAACATATTGTGAAGCGAAAAAGCTGCATGTTTGCAAGAAACAAATACAGTATTAAGGTGTTTTAACTTTAAAATGTCGCTTCTGGCCAAAATACCAATCTATAATAATGCTTCTTCCAATGAAAAAGTCCTTCTCCTGTGGTCCTCTCACTTCAAAATCCACCAACACACTTGTTTAGAAGAGTTTTGGACACTTGCCACTTGATCTGTGCATATTTCTCTCCTGATTCAGACAATGTTGTCACTGGAGAAAGCAATATTATGGACAGAGGACTTAGATGGAAGCAACAGTTTGAACATTCTAAAAAAATAGTTTACCCAAAAATGAAAATTCTGTCATTAATTACTCACCCTCATGTCATTCCAAACCTGTAAGACCATTCATCTTCAGAACACGAATTAAGATATTTTTGATGAAATCCGAGAACTTTCTGACCCTCCATAGAGAGCAACGCAACTGAAATGAAAGATTTACCAATGTCCTTATTATGTTTCTGGGTCTGGGAACATTTCGGTTGCGTTGCTGTCTATGAAGGGTCAGAAAGCTCTCTGATTTCACCAAAAACGTCTTCATTTGTGTTCTGAAGATGAACGAAGGTCCTATAGGTTTGGAACAACATGAGGATGAGTAATTACTGACAGAATTTCTCTTTAATATCTCTTTAATAATAACTTGTTTTCTACACACATGCAGCATTTTGCTTCGTAAGTATTTGATGGACATGTGTCATGTTAAAGTCATGTTGTGGATTATTGTAATGCTTTTAATCAGTTGTTTGGACTTCAATTCTGACGGCACCCATTCACTGCAGAGGATCCATTGCTGAGCAAGTGAAGTAATGCAAAATTTCTGCAAATCTGTTCCGATGAAGAAACAAACTAATCTGGAAATAAACATCTTGGACATCCTGCGGTACATATTCAGCAAATTAAGTTTTTCAGGTGAACTTTTCCTTTAAGACTGGTTTGTTAGAAAGTCTAAGAAAATGTGTGTGTGAATAAGAGTGTGTTGGAATAAATGTGTGTGTTTGTACAGTATATGTGTATATATATACCATAAGACAGGTTCCGGTCTGCGTGGAGGCGATTTTGCAGGACCGAGGCACTTTCCCACTCACTAGAGCTTGAAGCCTTTGTAGCTGTTGGAGTAGAGACCTAAAGACGACACAGAAAACACATCAATGATTAGTAAATCAGGCTGGAGCCAGAAAATGTGTCTGCAGGCTATGCGTGTTGCTCTCTGTGTAGTTTTGTAACAGCACATCTTCTTATTCTTAAGCTCAAAGAGCATGTGAGGATAATACAGTTCTTACTCGCCACAGTGTTACATAAACTGAACTCCCCTTCACACCACTCACACAGTCTCTCGCACAAACGCACTCCTCCACCTCCTCCTCAATGCTGCTGCATGCGCGCAGTGGGTGTTAATTTATTTCAATTACTTCCTTCTTCAGCAGCCAATCAAACACATGCTTCCTCTTTTGCTCTCTTATTGATGTGACCCGAAACACACAAAGTCACACATCTGCAACACTTCTATGATATAACGGCAAGCTACACATACTATTTTTGCAGTATGTATGGAATATTTGGGTACTTTACAGAAATTTTAACACAAAATGACACTAAAAATAAATATCATATACATGCATGCGCATATATATTTAAACATATATATACCCCGCTGTATATAGTATATAATCTCAGGAGCACACTTGCTCTGAGGAAATGATTCAGTTATAATACAAAATGACATTCCGCGCCCTCTAGTGGAGTGATTAAGAAACAACATCACATGCACTAATGAAAAGCTCCTACACCACCAGAGAGAGCCATTGCAACATGTTGGAAAACAAAACCAAACCAAAAATACTACTTTACAATTTCATCATTTAGCAGACTCTTTTATCCAAAGCAACATACAGTACACTTATAACAGAGACAGCCCCTCTGGACCCCTGGAGTTAAATGCTTTCCCACTTGACTAGATCACCCCAAAACAAACCTGTATGTTACGTTTCCACCTAAACATACACATACAGAATCACTCATAATGAGTGCTGTAGACTAGTCTAGCTCTAGACCGTATATTTTCAGCATTGAGAGGGGCTCAAACCGCCCTACTAACCAATAATCATCTCAATTTGATCGTATAAACAGTGGTTTTCTTTAGATTAATATACAACCCACCCACAAACACACAAACACAAACTCCCCCCTGCTGTCTCTTTGAATTCTCTTAGATAACTCAGAACGCTCTATCCTAATAAGAATCGGCAGAGCGCCAACACACACAGTCTCTTTATCCTGTAATGAGGGGCAGGCAGGCACCGTGCTGCGTGCTACTTTAAGTGTGTTGTTAATAAGGGGCCTGAGCCAATCCTCTATAAAAAGCAGTACTATACACTAACACACACATACTTGTGTCACTCTTACCTACATACAGTACTGAGAGCACTGGTGACAGTAGTGTGCTTTAATAAAGCTTCAAAACCTGAAACAAAGGTGAAATGTGACTCTGGAACACAAAACCTGTCTTAAGTAGCATGTGTATATTTGTAGCGATAGCCAACAATACATTTTATGGGTCAAAATTATCGATTTTTCTTTTATGCCAAAAATCATTAGGATATTTAGTAAAAATCATGTACCAAGAAGATATTTTGTAAATTTCCTACTGTAAATATGTAAGTAATATGCATTGCTATGAACTTCATTTGGACAACTTTAAAGGCGATTTTCTCACTATTCAGATTTTTTTGCACCCTCAAATTCCAAATTATAGAATAGTTGTTTCACGGCCAAATATTGCTCTATTCTAACAAACTATTTTCTGCATCAAAGGAAAGCTTATCAGATCTCAAATCTCAAAAAAATACCCTTATGACTGGTTTTATGGTCCAGGGTCACAAATATCAACAGCACTGAAGTCTTTTTTATGTTTTTGAAAGATGTTTCTTATTATGCTCAGCAATGTTGCATTCATTTGGTCAAAAATACAGTAAAACAATAATACTGTAATAACACTGTAATATAATTCAACAGTTGCTCAAAACAACTGTTTTCTATGAATATTTTGAATATGTTTTAAAATGTAATTTATTCCTTTGATGGCAAAGCTGAATTTCTAATTCTAATGTGCTGATTCAGTGCTCAAGAAACATTTCTTATTATTGTGTCGATGTTGAAAACAGTTGTGCTGTTTAATATTTTTGTGGAAACCAGGATACATGCTTTTTTGTATTCTTGATAATTAGAAAGTTTGAAAGAACAGCGGTTATTTGTATACAAAATATTTTGTAACATTATAAATGTCTTTACTGACAATTTTGATCAATATAAAGCCCCCTAATTCTTTTTAATTCTTTCTTAACCTCCTATTTTTGAACATGAAAGTGAAAGTGCACTATCCAAATTTAAAGTGTTATAATTTATTAACGCTTTGAAATACAGACCTAAGGTCTTTTACAAAAAGACAATCTGCAGATTATTGCAAAAGTAGAATTATTTCAAAATATGAAAGTATCAAAAAGTTATAGTTTTTTAACTGAATCCAAAATTGCTATAAAATTAAAGCCTTATGTTTGAATAAGTTATGTTCCAAATTTAAAGTTGATATTTAAAAAAATGAGGTTCCTGTGAGATTTTATTTAGAGTGTTACCATAAATAGCCAGCAGGTGACATAAAAACTCCATTGAATTTTTTAAATGCATTTTTCTGTCACAAATGTCTAAATCTCTCTATCAATATTATGTATATCACAAAATACCACCAAATATGGAATATTGAGACTCAGACCTTTCCAAAGATATGTACTTTGTCAAAAATATAAAAAGTTTTGATTCTAAAAGACAGTAATACATTTTGTAATATGACACCTGACACCACCCACAAAGGGGGAGGAGACCGCTTAAATATTTTAAAGCACCATTTAGATTGTAATGCAATATTTTTGAGGTTTTAAGCTTTCGAATGATATATAATTTATAATGATTACTAAAATATGTGATAGAGCCGGTGACAATTAATTGGTTAATTTCTTTTTTTTTTAAACAAACTTTTGAATGAAAGTATCTTTCTTGTATGTTTCTGATAGAGTACCCCAACATTTTAATTCTAAACATTTCCAAACCTATAAAGCTAACTCCAAAAATGGCATACTATATGGCAAAAAATTTAATAAAATACTGAACCATTCTTCAAAATAACTTATTTTATGTTTGACAAAAGAGAGAAACTCCTACAGGTTTAGAATGACATGATGATAATTAAACGGTAAGAATTAAATGAAAGAATTTTCATTTGAGCTGAACGACCCCTTTAAGAGCCATTCTCTTCAATAAGGTTTTACAGTTAATCCACAAAAAAAGAGCTGACTTTGATAACCCAATCCCCCATGGTGCTCTCTCTTTCTGTCTCTCTAAACAGTAGGAACAGACAGCACCCTGTCGACAGCGCCAATGTTCTAACTAGGCCACCCAGGAGAGAATGAAAAGGTGCTGCTGCTCTATATGATCGGAAGGGGAGGTTAAGACCTGTGTGCATCTGGACCGACTTAGCAACACCTGCTGACTGCGAAGAGGCTGCTGCGCACACCTACTGCAAATATGGTTACAATTAAATGCATTAAATCCACCTATAAAGTCTTCACTGTGATTAAACACAAGCGCACATATGGTATCTCACCTGTTGGCATTCTCGAGCGTCTCCACTTTTTTCCACAGTTCGTTGTTCTCTGAAGTATAGTTCTCAACTCTGAGGAGGAGAGAGAGAGAGAGAGAGAGTTATTGGACACGGTCACAATGACAGATTGAAATAAATAAATAAAGCGTTTGCATACGTATTGACTGACTACAGCATGGTGACAAAAACAGTGTATGTGTGTGTCCAGTGTGAGTCCAGTCTCTCCAGCACATTATCCAAACCCTGAGAGCCTAACAGCAGCACAAAAGGGAAAATGACTCATGCAAACGCACACACACCCCAATGAGTGCATGGACTGTAGCCATTGGCCGCATTCACACAACAAAAGCCATAAAATAGCAAGCAGGATATAGAGTATTTTGCAGAGATGTGTGAGCAGGGGTGAGAGAGAAGAGAGGATTAAAGGAGAGGAGGTCAACGAAGAGAAAAAAAGGATGAAGGCACCAAGAAAACAGAGGACAGTGGATGCTAGACAAACAATGCAAGAGAAAATAAGAGCAGGAGAAAAAAGAAGAGCAGCCAGAAAGGGAGAGAGGGAATGGAAGAGGTAGAGAACAAAGCAGTAAGGGAGAGACAATTACTTTTTCTCCAAACACTCCACGTATTCCTTCTTCTTCCTGCGGCTTTCCTGTGCAGAGATCTAAGAAAATATAAGAAAAATGCATCTACTTTAGCAGTGAAGTATTATGTCTATATATTTATATGTATACTTGCATACATATATATGTACAGTTTAAGTCAAAAGTTTACATACACCTTGCAGAATCTGCAAAATGTTAATTATTTTACCAAAATAAGAGGGATCATACAAAATGTGTTATTTTTTATTTAAGATATTTCACATAAAAGAGGTTTACATATAGTCCACAAGAGGAAATAATACTTGAATTTTTAAAAATTACCCCGATCAAAAGTTTACATACGCTTGATTCTTAATACTGCATTGTTACCTGAATGATCCACAGCTGTGTTTTATTTGTTTAGAGATGTTGTTCATGAGTTCCTCGTTTGTCCTCAACAGTTAAACTGCCTGCTTGTCTTCAGGTCCCCATTGTTTTTTTTTTTGTTTTTTTTTTTTCTTTTTTAGCATTTTTGTGTATTGGAGCCTCTTCCAACAATGACTGTACGATTTTGAGATCCATCTTTTCACACTGAGGACAACTGAGGGACTCATATGCAACTATTACAGAAGGTTCAGACACTCACTGATGCTCCAGAAGGAAACACAATGTATTAGAAGCCGGGGGGTGAAAACAATTTGAAGATCAGGGTAAATTTGACTTATTTTGTCTTCTGGGAAACATGTAAGTATCCTCTGTAGCTTCTGAAGGGCAGTACTAAATGAAAAAATATGATATTTAGGCAAAATAAGAAAAATGTACACATCTTTATTTTGTTCAAAAGTTTACACCCTTTGCTCTTAATGGACTGTTTTTCTTTTTGGAGCATCAGTGAGCGGTTGAGCCTTCTGTAATAGTTGCATTTGAGTCCCTGAGTTGTCCTTCGTGTGAAAAGACGGATCTCAAAATTAAACAGTCATTGTTGGAAATGGTTCAAATACACATAAATGCTGAAAAACCAAAGAATTTGTGGGACCTGAAGGACTTTTAACTGTTCAGGACAAACAAGGGCTCAAAAACATCTATCACTAATCAAAAAACACAGCCGTGGATCATTCAGGTAACAAGCATATGTAAACAAATGGGGTCATTTTTATAAATTCAACTATTGTTTTCTCTTGTGGACAATATGTAAACGCCTTTTATGTGAAATATCTTATTCAGGTCGGTACTAAATAAAAACAACAACATGCATTTTGTTTGATCCCACTTATTTTCGTAAAATAATTGACATTTTGCAGATTCTGCAAGGTGTATGTAAACTTTTGACTTCAACTGTATATGCACGATTATCATTAATAGGAGGATTCTAACTGAACTGATTAAATATTACTAGTATGTGATCATAAGTAATACCTTGTTTTTGATTTTCCTGCGCACCCGTTTAAGGGCTTTTTCCTCAGTTTTGGTGAGCGGCAGTTTGTTGGGGACAGGATATCCCTCAGCGATCAAAGTCCTCTTCTCTTCCTCTGTCAGCATCAAAGGGCCTGATGTTCCCTGCAGTTTCTGCAATACAACACAAGTCAGCATTTTTCACTCTGTATATCTGTTCAATATGTATGTATATAAGAATTGCTATTTGGTTTGAATATAATGAAATTGTGCTTGACTCACATGCGGGGCAGTGAGGAGAGGGGATGAGGAGATGGCTGTGGAGGTTCGGGCCTGCAGCCGGGCAGGGCTGGACGGAGGCAGTGAATGTGGGCTCTGCAGGTGGCCAGGGCTTAATGGTGGCAGTGAATGTGGGCTCTGGGATCCATCGCTGTCGCTGCCATGGCTGCTGGGAGGAGTGGGCGGCAACCGCAGATGCTCATCTGGTGGGAACACAGAGATAATCTTCACGCACTTGAAACACCTGTGGCTCGTTCATGTATGACATTCACATTTAAATGATCAGGTTTGACTCCGTACATATGCTACACAAACACCCGCAACCTCTCAAAATGAAGTTCCAAACTGAGGTTCAGGAGGAGCCTAATCATTCAGTCCTGTCAATAATCATTACAAACCTATATAAGAAGCATTTATAGCACTGTCCCAGCATCAATTCTTCTAGCATCCCTGCACCTCCTCCTCTATTTTTGTTATTTTCCCTCCAGATAGTACCGCAAAGGGAAGGTTGAACTCTGAGCTCAAGCTGAGCCTTGGGTTCAAGCCTCCATTGAGGACAGCAAGCCAAGTTAATTTACTATTAACGATCAGGACTGGATAGGCAGGCGAACTCGTGAAACTGTTAAAATGAGTTTTTGAGCAACGCCAGGCCAAAGTGTGAAACTGAAATTCAGTCTATTCACCTGTCATCAGGAAAAACCAATAAAGCCTAATCCTTTGGAAGCTTTTAGGCATTTTGCATACAGCACATGCATGCAAAATGCTTCTAAGTGTGCTGAGTGTTGGACTCATGATGTGTTTGGTCTGGCCGTGTCCCATCGTATACACAGCACTGCTTTAATGCTGTTGTTTCTGGATGATCAGAATAAAAGGACGTCATACTGTCAGACTGACAGCGCACACACAACACTTGCAGGTGCTATACGCTGCTTGCCATTAGCAGATTTTCATCCAAAATGACGTGTGGTATACTGAGGGGACGGTCACACTGGAGAAACTTAGGGTTAAGTGCCTTTTAAGGCAGGACTTAACTTAAACCTGTAATCTTAGTATTATGAGCTCAGATCCTAAAGATTGTCTAGAACAAACATCAAACACTAATGACTGTATTAGACACCAGCAAAGCGTGTTTGCAGTGCATACATAGAGATCTAACTTAACGGCTCAAAAGTTTTCAGTCTTTTCTGTTTATATATATATATATATATATATATATATATATATATATATATATGAATGCTTATATTCAGCAAGAATAAGCTGTTTTCCTGCATCATCAAAGAATCCTGAAAACATAACGGTTTCCACAAACATATTAAGCAGCAACTGTATTTAACATAATATCAGCATATTAGAATGATTTCTGAAGAATCATGTGACACTGAAGACTTGCGTAAAAGTTCAGTTTTCCCATCACATTACATTTTAAAATACATTTAAAAAAACATGTTTATTTTAAATTGTAATCTTTAGTCTTCAATATTTTAAAATATTACCATTTCACCGTATTTTTGATCAAATAAAATGCATCCTTGATGAGCATAAGTAAATAAATAAAAAACTGACAAGGCTAAACAGACTAAAATGCAATTCTCAGAGGTTACATCAGACTTGCTTTTCATCAATGGGCCATTCAGAAAAGGCTAAAGTTGAGATCTGAGAGATTGTCAAACACATGCAAAAGTTAAATAAAGAAACACTCACACTAAGCCTCATTTCCTCTGGAAAAGGAACACACCATTAGAGTATTTATAACCCTGAACTGACCGAAGAGTGAGGGCGCAGAATAAAAGTGGGCTAATTTGCTTATTTTTGCAATCTTTGAACTAGTGTGAAAGAACTGCACTGGCCATATGTGGCAACTAAGTGCTATATGTTGAGTACATTAGCTTGTTTTTGTGTATTTAAAGTAGAGGGCTACTGTGCATGCTTTTTAGCCTTGTATTTAGAAAACAGTCATGGTGTAAAAGACCAGCACTGTTGTGCGTTCAATGCTGGGCCCCAGCATAGGTTGCTGGAATGCTACTTTCAGGCATCTTAACTAGCTAAACCAGCAAGACTCACTTGGTCATAAAGACCATGCTGTTTAAGAGCAGGACTGAAGAGAGATTTCACACCCACCTGAGGGCACACTGAGGAACTGGTTCACCTCTCTGGGCTCTGCTTTGATGGCAGGAACGGAGTTTGAGCTCAGGCCTTTGGAACTCTAACACAACAAAAACAAACAGGACATTAACATTTAATGCACATTCTTAGTCTCACACAATTAATCTGTGCATGTTTGTGTTACATGTTTTAATATTTAATCAAAACTTGCGCATCACTAAAATGACTTTCTTGTTCTGATACACTCAGGTTGTTTTTATTTGTTAAATATCCAGTTTCCCACAAAAAGATGGCACATTAAGCAAGTAAAATGAAATTCTCATCCATTACAACATACATACAGATGCTTATTCACTGAAGTTTTTGTGAAAGAGGCATCCTGTCTGTGTCTTCTCAGTGCAGGTTACAGCAGTGCGGCACAGACACATTATTCAGCTTTCTCTGAGAGCCTTTGATGATATCAGGCTGCAGTGGTCTGTAGTATTTGATGATTTCTGATGGTACTCAACTGTTAGGGTACGGGACTAAATATGCTCCATGCTGGATGTCCGAGACAGTAAACACAGCTGAAGGCAGACTCAAACTGTTTACACTGACAGAGCAAAGGCTACCCGCCTGCTAACCACACACAGTCTGGCCAGCGACCAACCATCATGCACAAAGTGAGGTGACATGAGCCTCAGATCAGAGGGGCTGCTGTACCCTTCACTTTTCCTCATGCCTCCCTCTTATTATTTTCTAGGTCAGTGGACAGTAACTTGAGCTGTTAAAGGTCTTTCAACAAAAACACTAAAATACTGTACTGTAAAGTGTGACAAATGCAGAGGTGTGCTATATCAGGCTTCTATGTGACCCTGGACCACAAAAGCTATAGGTCAGTTTTTTTGAAATTGAGATTTATACATCGTCATACATCTGAAAGCCGAATAAATAAGCTCTCCATTGAGGTATGGTTTGTTATTGGGACAATATTTGGCAGAGATACAACTATTTGAAAATCTGGAATCTGAGGGTGCAAAAAAATCTAAACATTGAGAAAATCACCTTGTCCAAATGAAGTTCTTTTCAATGTATTTTACCAATCAAAAATGAAGTTTTGATATATTCACTGTAGGAAATTTACAAAATATCTTCATGGAACATGATCTTTACTTAATATCCTAATGATTTGATTTGAATGAAGAAAAATTCATAGTTTTGATCCATATAATGTATTTTTGGTTGTTTGCTTCAAATATACCTGTGCTATTAAGACTGGTTTTATGGTCTACGGTCACATATTATAATTTGTAATGGTGTAAGCCATGATACTTTACTGCCATATGTGAATTTAGAGACCCAACGCTACCCACAAAGAATCAAACAAGCAAGAGTGGTGTCGATATGCTATTGAAATTCAGTATAAAGGTCCTCGTTTAGAATTTACACGTTAAAAAATAAATTCAACATAATGTTGTTGTTTCAATCACGTTTACACACTGCCTCCAAAAGTTTCGTCTGTCATAAAAAAATTTGGACTGGGTTAAATTTTTTTTGCATACGAAAATTTCGGACTCAGTGTGCAAGAACCTTAACTGTGCGACTGTGATATTGCTAGAAAAGTTCAATAAAAATGTTGAGATTTAATAAAAAAAAAAAAAATAGAATCATTTACTCCCTCCTTATTTGTCAGCGAAGGTCTAATGGATTATGCAAAATAAAAACCTTTGCTAAAATAAATGGGGATAAAAAATAAATGGGGATATCTGGGTGCAGGTAACACGAAGAAAGAGTACACACACTGTTTATTTACATAAAATACCGGCACTGTAACAATACAAAGCTGGTTGAAAATTGGCAAACTTAACATGTAATGATTCAGTTGAGTCAATGATTCAATGATTCACTCATAAAAACAATCACTTGTTAAGTTCCATAATGAATCATTGGTTCTGTCAATGATTCAATGAGTTGCTCATAAAGTCTTCAAATATGCCCACTAAATAGTAGGCAAAGAACATTATGTAAAACGAGTAGCATGTACAAATTCATAGTATTCATAGAAAATGTAGGCAAAAAGTACCCAGATGATCTACTGCTTCTGCAGAGATTCCAAAATGCAAATCTCAAGATGTAACAGAAGATAAGTTGTAAATGGCAGTGAAGCAATGCAACTACTTGGGGATGTAGTATGTCCGCATTTCCTTCATAATACACACATTCATACTATATAGAACTTTTTTAATAGTCCAGTGTTGTACCTCCAGTAGCATTTTAACATACAGAAGAGTCACTGAAAAATCTCTACCACTGTACAGCCTGCAAGACTAAAATCCAAGGACTGGAACTGTTTTATAAAATAATACACAGATACAAATAAACTGTAAATACACAAAAACAGAATCATTCGAATAACTATTCTGATAAAAATACCTTCCTCCTCTTCTAGTCAAGCTTCATTTAAATTAAACTACAGCAAAATCAGGTCATATTCTGTTTTAGTTGGACTGTTTCAACATTCCGAGGTGGCCTCAAAAGGGTTCCAAAGCACTGCCTGAGGATTATGTAATATATGCAGATCATGAATTATAGTTATTATGGTGCTCCATGTTATATATGGTTTGGGTTTATCTGGTGAGCGCTGTTCTTCCTGTGGCACACGGTCACAGTGTCTCTCCATTACAGCTGCACTGACAGAACAGCAGAACCCAGCGGGATGTCAGAACAGCTTTACACCATGTGCGTCTTGCCGCCCTTCTTAAATAAAGGACATGTGCTTATATAACCCCATCCATCCTGAATATTATTTCATCTAGCCAAGTTATTCTTAACAGCACTTCTTGTAACATTCAAGCAAAAATGTTCAAGCCTTGTTCTATGTGTTTGCTTATTTTGTTGACAGGTATCTTCACACAGTACAGTCCAGCTCCCTGGAGAGGGCAGAGTTTATGGGAGCTGGCGGAAAGTTAGTGTCAAGTCTAGTAGAAGCGAGCAGTTCCATGGCTCTGATGCTCAAAGGGAGCCTGGTGCCAGATCCGAGAGGCCTCAGCAGCCACAAAGAACTAATCTACTCTCAACTCAACACTGATGCTGCTGGAGCTGAATCCAGTGCTTCAGTAAGTTCAACTCCTCACACACGCACTCGTACTGCGAACACGCTCGCTGGGCAGAGAAGTGGAGCAAGCTGCCAGCTGTGCAAAACAGCACACGAAGCACGTGTGTGCATGTTTTTCATTGTCATACTAACACAATGGTCCCTCTGGTGTGCAGTGTGTGCAAGGTTCACCATCATTAGCTCGCTTCCATCAATTTAAACATTTACCTGACTAATAAAACAAGCACTTCACTCTAATGTCCTTTTTTAAGATGTAGTATGATGACCATTTTTACCTTCTCTCCTGTGTGGTTCCTCTGTGGCGGAGGGGCGAGAGTGAGGGGGTGTGAGCAGGTGCTGGTGTTGGCCAGAGGGGGCGCTGTGTCGGGGCAGTTTTCTGACATCAGGCTGGGCTCCTGCTTCACTAGAATGGCTGTGAGATCCTGACTGAATGACCACATTCCTTCTGAGTCTGAGAAAAGAAATAACAGGCTCTAAGAGACAGAAAACAAGTTGGAATGATAATACTTAATAAATAAAGTCTCTCAAAAGACACAATGATCCCATCAAATCAATCAATCATAAAAAACAGGAAGAGCTACTGAACTTTGCAGTTGACATGCGGCCTCAAAAAACGTGGCAATCATGGCACGTGGAGTGACACAACACCTACAAACATCCATCTGATGTATGTTTACATAGATTAACAATTTAAAACTAAATCCACATTGTAAAAATATAACAATCAGTATATGTGACCCTGGACCACAAAACAAGTCTTAAGTAGCACAGGTATTATACATTGTATGGGTCAAAATTATATTTTTTTCTTTCATGCCAAAAATCATTAGGATATTAAGTAAAGATCATGTTCCATGAAGATATTTTGTAAATTTCCTACCGTAAATATATCAAAACTTATTTTTTGATTAGTAATATACATTGCCAAGAACTTCATTTGGACAGCTTTAAAGGCAAATTTCCTCAATATTTAGATTTTTTTGCATCCTCAGATTCCAGATTTTTAAATAGTTGAATCTCGGCCAAATAGTATCTACAATGTCTTGAATGATCTTTTTTTTTTATTTGCTTTAATTTAATTTATTTTTTTAATCTATTTAAACAACATACTAATTAAAAAATAAATATATTAATAAATTACTTAAATGACTTAATTCATTACTGTGTATCAGATAATATTTAGTAATGTAATGCATCTGTGCGCTTCAAAAAAAGGGCCTTGGAGGACATTGTAATCAATGAGTGATATTGTCAAGAATGTGACAAATTTCACACTCCAGACCCCAAGGAGGGGTTTCAGGAGTTGTTATGATGCAGGTGAGTAGGACAGACTCCATTAATGACCGGAAGGGTTAAGCAAACCAGCTTCTCTTTATACTGTTAACACAAAAGCCTATGGTGTAGGAGGGGTAGGTGAGAGATTGGGGGCATGTGGGGTGGCTAGAGAACAGCTCTACATGTCTGGACGCTTCAAAGGGGAGGAAAGCACTGCGTATAGTGGAAGCCCTCGTTATCACATCGCCTACGGTAGCATTCGTGTGCAGGCTCCACTGCGGGATCGATAAAACATTATGCGGCCTTGTAAAAGAAGGATGGCAGGTTTTTCATGTTAGTCCTCTGTTAAGGAAGGACATCAGCAGGAGTCTGATTACAACAGGAGAGCAAAGCTCTTTAGGAGTTCTGCTGTTCGGTGGAGAGCACTGGATTTTATACTTCATAGCTCTCAGTCTGTGGGGAACCTCTGTAAAAGGGCCTAACCCTTTAGTTCAGTACAGCAGATTAGACCATAAGAGTCTGTCCTTCACCAGGGTGCACCAAAGCAAACACACTCTTATGCACAGCCTCCATTGTGAATAAGGGATTAGCCTTCTTTACAGCTTTTTCGAACATGATTAGACCAAATGTACACTTTCTGAAGGACCTGATAGATCAGAGGGGGTCATCTCTGTCTCTTGGCTCCATAAGGAATCTCTCACTCTCTCTATATATTAAAACAAACGAGTTTATGGACATCCCTGCAGAAAAAAAACAGCACCAAACCATCACTAACCAGTATAAACCAATATGGACTTGCCGTTTGCTTGTGAAGGTCAACCAGCAAAGTCTGATAATTTACTCTCCATGTCATCCAAGATGGTCTTTCTTTCTTCACTCAAAATTAATTAAGGTTTTTGAGAAAAAAAAAAAATCCAGGATTTTTCTCCAAATAGTGGACTTCAATGGGAGCCAACGGGTTGAAGGTCCAAACTGCAGTTTCAATGTAGCTTTGAAGGGGTCTACACGATCCCAGCGTATGCGCATCGCAGAGCTAGTGCAAGATGAGCATTTGTGGTTAAAAAGTATGTAAATTTTTAATTTTTGGAAAAATGGCAGATTGTTTCATTAGATAAGCCCCTTATTCCTTGGCTGGGTTCATGTACAGCCCTTCAAAGCTGCCCTGAAACTGGACCTTTAACCTATTGGCTACAATTGAAGTCCATTATATGGAGAAAAATCCTGGAATGTTTTCCTCAAAAACCTTAATTGCTTTTTGACTGAAGACAGAAAGACATGGACATCTTGGATGTCATGGGGGTGAGTAAATTATCAGGGAATTTCTATTCTGGAAGTGAACTAATCCTTTAAGAAGTGCACCATAATGAGGATCAACATCCAAAACACAACACAAACATTTTAAATATTTGGAAATGTCAAAAATGTCAGCAGCATTGAAATAGACTTTCACTTCACGTAGGTTTAACATGTATTTTAAAAGTTTGCTTTCAGTCAGACTAAAGCAGTAATTCATCTCTCAATATTCTGTAAAATTTGATCTGACTTGAAGTTGCGTCAAAGTCAGACTGACCGATCTAGATAATGCAACAGTAGTTTGGTTTTGCTCAGCATGTATAATTGGACTACATCTGGCCTGTGTGTTGTGTGCTTGTTCTGAAATACTGAGGTGACACAGTATATTGTGTTGTGTACTCTGACAGATAGATGAAGACAAGCCAAAAACCTGCTGCAGCTTGATTACAATTGCGCATTTAAACTTACTTCTTTCTGTTTCTCCATGTGGCAGTACAAATGTGGCTTAGAGCTGCTGTTACTTAATAATATGGACAAAACTTGTTTTGATTTTACATGCAAAAATCCCTTCTCATGTTCTACAGAATCTACCGGGTTCTGCCCACAGGGCACTGTAAGGCTTTGATGTCTCACAGGACAGCAGGTATCATAGTGGACCGACTCCAGGCCGGCGGAGACGGAAAAGCGATGCTCATTAGCGGGTTTAAAGTTACTGCAGAGCAACAGGAGACAAAGTAGTGAACCAGCCAGTGCTTACTTTAACTGCCCCCTAAAGCCACTCACAGTCTTTATAGGGGCAGGTTTATTGATCAGAGGGGATATCACACATTACTGAAACACCTGAACTTACTGTGGTCATCTCCCTACACTGTCAGAAAAAAAAACTGTACCTTTAAGGGTATAACCGTTTGTCAAGAGGACATCTTTGTACCGGTTTTCCTCTAAAAGGTACATAGCTGCTGGGTAGTAACGGATTACTTGTAATCTGGATTATGTAACCAGATTCCAAAAATTAGGTAACAAGTTAGGTAAAAAATAAGTAATCTAAAAAGTAGTCAGAAATCATTACCTAAAATTTTTAACTTAGATTTATGTTACTAACTATGTTACTAACTACAATTTTACATGTAATCTGTAATCAATAATGGACTACAATTTGTAAGTAATCTACTCTGCACAAGTTGTAGCTTAAGGGTACAGATGGCAGGGTATAGATGACTGAAATATTTTCAAAATGTTTGACAGCTCAATTATTTTCATTTTTTAACAAATCACACATTGCTAATATCCACCTCAAACCTTGCTTTTAGGTTGTATCCCTAAAGCATAACTGCCGCTGTAACCCTAAATGTACACATTGTTCTGTACATTCTGTTCTTTAAGATAGAAGGCACAGAGAGAGAGAAAGAAACAATAGCATGAATGTGCTCAGAAAGACCTTCATTTTGGATGCTCATGGCATTACAGTCTGGCTAAATGGATCTAGAAATCCCGCAGTACCTTCATGCTTCTTTAAGGATTTGTTGATTTAAAGCCTGACTGGAAAGAAGCCGTAGTCTGCGCACACACTCCTCGCATAGTCAACCTAAGTTCAGGATGATGCAACTCTCTGAGCCACCCCCACCAAATTCTCCATCTGAAGCTGGAAACCAGATCCCTTTTTATTTTATGGATGTCTACAGTTCCCTGGCCTGATCGTGGCGTGTGTGAGAAAGAGAGAGAGAGAAAGACAGACGGACGAACTGACAGAAAGAGTGAGCGAGTGTGAGTGTTGGCTGTCTTCCTGGAATTCCCAGCTTCCAATGGTAGACTGAGCTCTTGGCTAGAGCTTTGTCAAGGAACCCTGTGCTGCACGGGTGCTCCGGGAGATAAGGAGGAGAGACGCAGAGAAAAGAAAGAGACTTTAGAGGAAAACAAAGCGGCTGATTGTTACTGCTTTGAACGATGTTGTTTATCAGGAGTGTAAAATCTTCTCCTGATAATCTAACACGGATAGCTGATTTTCTGGATAAAATGACAAGCAAGAAGAGGAATGAATGCTAACCTGCATCATCGTCTGATTTGATGGGCATTGAGGGGCTCTGTGGAGCAGAGTCCCCGCTGAGAGAGTAGCTGTGTTCTGCCTGGATGTCAGGGTTTGGAGGGTCCAGATCCATATCCAACAATGGGTTCCTCTCCGCCAACAGATGATCATCAAAGAAACTGTTGAAAAGGTCATTGGAGAAATCTTCCATCTGCTCAGAGAAGTGCTGGAAGGAGAAACCACAAAAACATATATTTATTTGATCTATATTTTATTTAAATTAAACGAATACTTTATTCAGCAAGGATACAATAAGGTGATCAAAACTGACAGTAAAGATATTATGAAAAATAATGGCTGCTGAAGATTCAGCTTTGCCATGACAGGACAAATTAGGCTAAAAGTAGCCTAATGTTAGTGTAATCTATTAACAGCACACATCATAAACCTAAAAGTACTAGATATGGGGGTCATGCCTTAAGGACTGGATTTGTATTTAACATAAGTTACTATATATAACGTTTTCATTTTCACTGTATTTCATTATCAAAGAACAGTATGACTGACTTCAGTCAAGCGTGAGTTTAAGTAGAAAAAAAAACTCCCGTTATAATCAGTTAAGCTGTCTATATACAGTGTTTGATGAATGAATCTTTTACTCACATAATAAATACATCTGCACTTTGTTGTTTAAAATGAGAGAATTCACAAGAGTGCAGACAAGGTTGCCAGGTTTTCACAACAAAACCTGCCCAATTGGTAATCAAAACTAGCGTTTCGAGGGGGTCTCTCCTTAAAAATACATGTTCTTGGCAGGGTTACCCTGGTAAAATTTACATTCCAGAGCCAACGTTATTGGGGTCTCTTCAACCCACGGACATGAAAAAACAACCCATGGCAACAGTGTTAAAATAGCCTAATTCCGCTGAAAAAATGCAGACTTGGCAACACTGCAGTGCAGAATTCTGTCAGTCAGCGTGCACAATAATCAAAACCCAGTATTTCACCGGTGACTCATTTGAATGCTTCTGATTGGCCATTGAATTTATTAACTCAACGGAGTCGCGTGTGATTGGTCTTAATGCACAGAGCAGTAAAAACTCATAAAAAGTTTGTCACAACAAAACCCACCCAATTGGTACTGGCCCAAAACTAGCCCAATCACATTTCAAGGGGGTCCCCCACTAAAAAATAGCCCAATTCCACGGAAAAAAACATGGACTTGGCAACACTAAATGCAGAATTCAGTCAGCCAGCGTGTGCAATGATAAAAACCCAGCATTTCAGCGGTGACTCATTTGAATGCTTCTGATTGGCCATTGCATCGTGCACGATTAGTCTTAATATGCAGCGCTGTAAAAACTCATAAGATTTTGTCACAACAAAACCTGCCCAATTGGTACTCAAAACTGGCCCAAAACTAGCCCAATCACATTTCGAAGGGCTCCTCCATTAAAAATAGTGTTCCAGGGGGTGAAATACAAGTTTTTTGGTGGGGTTCTCTTGGTAAAAGGGGCTAAATATCACATTATTGGGGTCTCTTCAACCCATGGACATAAAAAACAACCCATGGCAACAGTGTTAAAATAGCCCATATCTGCAGAAAATAATGTGTAAAAAGAATTATGATGCAACATGAACAGATTTAAATCTGCAATCAACACTTTTCATTTCATTTTATTTTTATTCGTGACAGCTGTAATGGATTTAGTTTAACTGACTGTGCAGACGACTTTTGTCCCCTGTTAATTTAACTTTCCCAGACACACACACTCTGCCTATAAAATTACTTTGACTGTATTTTTGATCAAATAAATGCACACTTGGTGAGCATTAGAGACTTTCAAAAACATCTTACCAACCCCAGACCTTTGAACAGTAGTGTATATAACAGTAATGCGTGAACAAATAATCATTTGGCTGAATTCAATCCACTCCCTGATCATGTTATTATAAGTAAAGGTCAACTCAAATAAGATATTATTGCTAATTTGATAAACGCTCCTATCTAAAATTATCTTTTAAATAATTAGTTGAACTTCAGAAGATAAATCCCTGCTGTCATTTGGCTCAAGGTGTGTGTGTTTGAAAGACAGATAAAAAAGAGATATGCATTCTTCTATGCATGAGTGTGTCTACAATGTGTGTCGTCATCTTGCGAATTGGAAAGACGTGTGTGTGCGTCTCTGCAGTGGGGGTATGCGAATGTGTGTTTGCTGAGCAAGGGTGTGACAAAGGTGTGAGAGGACTTGATCATGTTTACATCCTGGTGAACGGGGACAGGTGTGTGAATGACACACCTGTAGAGAAGTGAGCATAAAAACCAGCCGCTATGCACATATCACACATACGGACACGTGCACACATCCAGCACCTGTATGAGTTCCCACACAAAACTTCTCTGAAAAGGAGAATGGGAAAGCTGTGCTGTTACGAATGTTTACTCTGGCTGTCCCTAGTCGAGCAAACCGCTTCCAAAACAACAAACCTGTATTGAGAAGCACTATCTGGTCAAACTTGTTGCTCACCATATGGATGCATGAGCAGAGAAGCAGGAAGCAAACCGTGCAATGGCAGTTATCCGTATTGTGTGACGAATGACATCCTGGGAACACCCTGATGATAGAGTTGGTGAAATGACGCAGCTCTCCTGCCGTCAGTGCCGAGCTAATCACCACGGTTGAGCATGACAGTATAAACAGTTCCACCCTAAAACTTTGATGTTCGTTAAATGTTCCAGGTCGTGGACGTGTGGGGCGGATATGTTTACAGGCTTGATTAATCCAGACTAAAGGTGCTATTTCATAACTCTGGGCTGCATATGCTTGCAGGCCGATTCTGCGTTTTAATTTGCTTAGTGGTGCCTTTTCTATTAGCCTAGTGCAAAATGCAAACATAAATGATCCGTGTTACGAATGAAACCTGCATTCACATACGCAACTTCCCTGTCTGTGTGGTCCTGTGTGCATCTGTTATCACAGCAGACAGTCAGAATACTTCTCTAATCGGTTTTATCTCTCTGTAGAGCTCTTTCCTGTTTTGACAAGTGTCAGTTAGGAGTTTCTTATGTGGTGTCTGTCTGGTTTTCGGTTGACCTTCCAGGGGCTAATGGTAATGATGCAATGCTGGGGTGCTGATGCAAGAGTCCTGAAATTCCACATCTGGAAGACTCCTCAGAGGAAGAATTCCAGAAGAGCTTGGAAGAACTGGGAAAGTGTGTCTCTGTCATTAGGGTCAGATTTTAGGAGAAATGAAAACAAGTCATATCTCAGGCTTAGAGGTAAACCTTTTTTAAAAAGTAGGATAATGACATTAACGGGATAATTCAACCAAAAATGAAAATTCTGTCATCATTTACTCACCCTCAAATTGTTCCAAAACAACTCCGTATGCCTTTCTTTCAACTGTTGGAAAATTTTGGTTACCAACATTCTTCAAAATATGAGAAAGAAAGAAAGAAACTCACATACAGGTTTTGATCAAGCGGAGAGTAAATTTTGCCAACATTTTTGTTTTTAGCTGAACTATGCCTTCAATAAGATGATTCTTCTCATATTAACCCTTAAACGCATGAATGTTTCGCCAATCACTATTACGTATTCGGATCTTTAGCGACTCGGACCTATATATCCAGCATGGATGCATCTCTGACTTCTGCAATAGCAAAAAAATCTCTTGATATTTTAAGAGCAATTACAGAAGAATAAAATAAAGCATATTTCATTACCATTTGAAACTTAGAAAGGTTACATTTGAGCAGATGATTTTTTATGACCGCCATTATGCTCAGAGTGTACTTCCATAGTACATTCAGAATCTGGCTCATATTCACGATTTCAACCATATTCTCAAAACTATCATTTACAATGGCTTCAAAGTCAATATTTTGATCACTGGCAGCTTATTCAACACATCCACCATCAAATAACAGTGACATTTATATTTTATTTTGTACAGTAATTGCTCTGCAATAAAGCCATTCAAACAGTTAAATTTTTGCTGATGATATTCTTTAGTTTTATGCCTGCGATAGTTATGAGTGAAAAATCACGTCATTATTGTCCATCAAACAGTGCCACCTTAAGGAATTGAGTAATCAAATATTTACATATTTTTGTGCGCAAAAAATATACTTGCACTATTACACACCTCGGGTTTCTAGCGACCCTATACACTTTTTATTAAAAAAATGATCAGAAAACAGACATTCTTTTATATTTAGTTATTTTTTTCTTGTTATATTGTTTATAATGAATAGATTGAGGAATACAAAAAAAAGTTGATGTCAAACTTGAAAAAGTTTGCTAAAAACCTGAAGTATGTATTATGCGTTAAAAATGCAGACTGAAGAAATTACTTTGTGTTATATTTGCTGTTCAAAGTGGCACTGGTGGTCAAAATCTGCAACCTAACATTGCAAAATAGATCAGCGTTATTGGATCAGACAGTCCTATCCAACAACAGACCTATCACTTCAAATGAACTAAAGTACACTATGCATTATTACTGCAGCTGGGGCTTTTGAGCTAATTTCCGCGACATCCGTGTTTTGGTCTTGTGCAACAAAACACACGGAATGATTTTATCTATATTGTATTGAGTACAACAAGGAAGAGAGAGTCATATTTCTGCATTTCATAATTAGAAGAAGTCCTTAGACAGTACAACTTCAAAAGGCATTGAAACAAGAAGCACATAGACGCATACCAACAGGAATCTCATTTCTTTCTAGGCTCTCATACTTCAAAGAAAAAAGACAATATATAAATATATATATATATATATATATATATATATATATATATATATATATTACTTTCTATATAAATATACATACAATTCCTAATATACTTTTCAGCTAAGCCAATATTGTCACTTAAAATATTCCTGGTTTGTCACTTGGGCGCTCCTCCTAAAATGTTAAAAAATGGACCACAGCTGCAGCAGTGCAAAGCATGTGTGCGCAGGCTGAGCAATGCCCTATTTTTCCATCTGATCCATTTTCTTGAAGTAACGTTTGGGTCATGTCCGGGTCTGAGCGGGATGGTAAACTGCATGGCTGCTCGACTCATCGCATTCCATTCCCTTATTCCAGACCTCCAGCTGCACTCCAGGCCAATGGGAGCTCAGTATGCAAATGAGTAGAGGGGAGCTTGTCATTTTGGAACTGGAGTGCAGGGTGCGCACGGAGCAGCTCGGTGCGCAAGAAAATAAGGCATTAGTCTTAGGAAAAATAAATACGCTGATAAAACTCATTCAGCAGCAGTGGAATTGGGAATACAGCCAAAGCCACAATGTTTGGGAATACGTGCCTCTTGCTGAGCAAAAGAGTTATTTCTGAGAACAATGAGTCACAACGAAAAGATTCATTCTCAGAGTGGCAAAAAAGAGAGAGACGGAGAGAGCGAGAGAGGTTCTTGAACCGAAGATGGAGTTTGCAGATGTTTAGTGTTTATACTAGTCAACATATGATGCAATTAAAAATATGGTTCCCTCATGTGAGGTATGAACATCAGCTTAAAGCCACAGTGTGATCTGATCAGTTTTATTTATTTATATATCTAAATATTTACAGCTTTCTCCTCCAAGAGGCATGCATGAACTACTCCTGCACTGGATCTGACATTTTTTACCAAAATATTAGGGACATTCACGTGTAAATGTGGGGTGAGAATGCATTTTTGCAGTCGTATTGTCTCCAAACTAGCACATCTGCACTTTAAAGCCAGTTCATATTCTCAGATTCAGATTCCAGCTGGCAGCTGTGAGAGATCAGAGATGGGTCAGGGAGGATAGTCATGAACTAATGCTCATTATGATCCGCTCAGCATGCATGATGAGCCAGACGCGTGAGAGAGGGGGGAGACGGGCGCAGCGTTTACAGGTGAGCCCGCCAGGCCTCTGCAGGTGTTCACAGGTGAGGGCTGATTTAGATTACAGGCATGGAGTCAAGTTCACAGCTGCAGTCTGTGACTTTTGTAAGCTTGCCACCAGACGCAAACCCACCTCTCTGGAGATCAGGTCACACGGGTTTGTGTTTACAGCTCAGAGACATTTTTGAATGCGGTACTGATGAGATGGAGAATGAGGTGTTAGATCTAAAGCCTGTTTGTGAGGGTTTTATTCTAGTCCCTGCTCTCCTCCTGCTCCCTCACTCCCTTCTCCCTCTTTTTTCCTTACTTTCTTTGTCATTCTCTTACTTTCTTCTTCCTCCCATTCTAACTTTCCAAATACAACTCTTAGGTCCCTTCCCCCTCTCACTTTCCTCTGGTTTCTTAATTCCAGTTCCAGATTTTTCTTACGTTTTGCTGTCAGCCACAGAGCAAGAGAACCATGACCACAGGAGGCAGTTGGGCTTCAGCCCCACCTCCAGACGGGAGCCACTGAGGGCCACAAACCAGACGAGCTCTTCTGGAGGTGAAACAGTGGGTGGTAGAGAGGATGAGTATGAGAAAAATATAGACAAATTTGAACTGGATTTTCGTGACAGAGTGAAAAAGAAACCAAAAGACTTTTATAGGACGAGGGGAAAGGGAATGAGGACACAACTGAACTAAAGGGATATCCTAAGGAGTGAGGAATCCCCATAATCACCCTCTATTTTCTGCTACTGTTGCATTTCGGGAGGGGAGGGGGTCTCCAGATGTGTTCCCCATCCCCCCGCCTTCAGAGGGCTCCCTGTACTCTGTAATTTTGCCAGTCTAAATTGGCTCTCTCAAAAGAGCCTGTGGCAACACACAGCCCTGGGCAGAAGAATATCCTGTATACAGACCAAATAGTTGTGTTAGTCTAGTCGGTTCCTGTCTGACCACAGTGAGGAAAAGATGAGGCTTTGATTTTTTTTTTCAAACTAAATTTTCTTCTAATATAATGTTAGAATTACTATTTAGAGTAAATAAGTCCTAACTGTGACCTATAAAATGTCAACTACAAGAAATAAAAAAAAGTGAATTTGTGAATCACACTGTGAAATAATCAAATTGAAATTATGAGAAATATATTATATTGCAGTGTGCAATAGAAATTTTTTTTAGTGAAAAATAAAATTGCAAATATAAATCATATATTATAAAAAGAATGCAAAATTTGTGAGACAGCTACACTGTGAAATATTAAATCACAAAATTCACAAGTGTGAGATCACAACTACAAGAGTCATTCACACTGTAAAATATAAATTAAAATGAGAAAGTCAGAATTGTTAAATATACTCACAATTACAAGAAATAGTTACATTTGTGAGAGTCACAATGTGAAATATGAAGTCACAATAATGAAACAAAATAATGAAATAAAAAGTATAAAAAGACACAATTGTGTTAATTAAATAAATTTGCAGCTATGAGGAAAAAATTGCAGTTTTAAGAAATTCCTAAAAATATAATTGCAATTGTGAGATACAAAGTAGCAATTAAAAGAAATAAAGTACAGTTTGTCAGAAAGAAGTCACAACTATAAGGTCAAATCTGTGAGTCATATTGTGAATTACAGTCAATGATGAGACATAAAGTCACAACTGTAAGAAATAGTTACATTTGTGAGTCACAATGTAAAATATAGTCACAATAAAGAAACAAAAAGTAGAAAAATTGAATAAAGTTGCAATTAAAAAAAGTGCAGTTGTGAAAAATTCACAATTACTAAAAATATAATTGCAACTGTGAGACAAAAAGTGGCAGTTAAGAGAAATAAAGTACAATTTGTGAGAACGACTGAGATTGTGAAATAAAATCACAAGAATGAGAAATATGCACAACTGAGAGAATTCAACTACAAAAAGGTCAAATCTGTGAGTCATATTGTGAATTATAGTCACAATGATGAGAAATGAAGTCACAACTACAAGAAATAGTTATATCTGTGAGTCACAAATTATTTGTGAGAAAGATTCAAATTGAAAGAATAAGAAATAGTCAGAATTGGGAGAAGTCATCCACTGCAAAAAATGCTTTTCTAGCTTAGATTTTTTGTCTTGTTTCCAGCCAAAATATCGAAAAATTCTTAAATCAAGAAGCATTTTCTAGACGAGTAAAAATTATTGTCTTGTATTCAGAAAAATAAGTCAAAATTAAGTGCATTTTTCCTTAAAACAAGCTAAATAATCTGCCAATGGGGTAAGCAAAATAATCTTGCTTTGTCTGTTTGAAATAAGATTATTTTGCTTACCCCATTGGCAGATAATTTTGCTTGTTCTAAGCAAAAACTCACTTAATTTTGACTTGTTTTTTCTGAAAAAAAGAAAAAGATTTTTACTCGTCTAGAAAATCCTTCTTGATTTAAGAATTTTTAGATATTTTGTCTGGAAACAAGACAAAAAATCTAAGCTAGAAAAGCATTTTTTGCAGTGCAACTATAAGAAAGTCAAATCTGTGAGTCATATTGTGAATTAAAGTCACAATGAACAGATATAAAGTCACAACTACAAGAAAGTACAATCTGTTAGACAACCACACTGAAATATATACATGTCACAATAATGTGAAAGTCATACTGTAAGACAAGAAATGTGTCACAATTTTGAAATATAAGGTTGCAATTTCAAGAAATGAAACTGTAGTTGCGACATATAAAGTGGCAATTAGTAAAATAAAATCACAAATACATTTTATTTTTTTACTCTGAGACAAAAACATGCTTTATTACAGTTCGGACAGGAATTAAATATATTATCCACACCAGTTATAATAAAATACATTAACTCTCATTAGCATCTCTTTTATACTGCATATTCAAAACTGTTCCTGGAATTAAAAGTCATTAAGTAATTAACATAATCAGCAGGGTCTTTGATCCCCAGTAGAGAGGGAGCCTGGGAAAACAATGCTGGATATCTGAGTTAAGGACCTCAAGGTAAGCTGACGACATGTTCCTGCAAACGCTGACACCCACCCGGCATATTTATTCAGAGCCTGAGGGGTGAGACAAAGCTAAGAGTGGGTAGGGTACACATATGTCTCTGCAGGGCTCACTGGCTTAGAATGAGGCTAAGAATATGTCCTCCACATGTGAAGAACAAGCTATACATGATCTAGCGCAAAGGTTAAAAGTCCAAACACACACTGGACACAACCCAAGAGTGCAGATACACTTCTGGAAACTCTTGCCCGTCTTACCCCAAAGGCTCTGTACCTTTGTAGCATAATGTGTTCCAGCTCAGACCTTCTTGTTTGATCAAGCTCTTGGCAGTAATTCAGGCCAACATCTGAGTCGCAATAACACTCTGATAGGATTTGACCAAAGCTATATGAGTGTGCAAGATATAAATCAGACATTGCTTCCAAGCACTACTGGTCATTTTCTCAATGAAGAGAAAGACAGAGACATGCTAAACTGGATTTATAAGAATGTTCTTTCCATCATGATGCCAGTTTGCATTTGTTTCTATAATTCAACTGAGATAGGACTTACTTTGG
This sequence comes from Garra rufa, assembly GCF_049309525.1. NCBI lineage: Eukaryota > Metazoa > Chordata > Actinopteri > Cypriniformes > Cyprinidae > Garra > Garra rufa. The sequence continues at coordinate 35,571,723 of NC_133363.1, forward strand.
AGGTTAAATCTAGTACACTTCAAGGGGTCGCAGAGCAGAGCAAATTGGCTGACATCTCTACAACATTCACAGTTCTGTTCTTAGCAGCCCCTCAGGAGAAGACAGAGACAGTGATAGAGAGAGATAGAGAGAGTGCCTGGAGAGCAGGAGGAGTTCTGGCACGTCAGGGAACTCCAGCTAAAACAGCTGAAGAGAGGAATGAAGAAAAAATCATCTGCGGTATTTGAGGCTTTAAACCAGTTCATAATGTCAAGTTAAATGACACCTGACTTTAAAATGACAACTGACTATTCTACAACCTAAGCTGAAGCACTGAAATATATCTAGATTGTGGATGTTAGTCCTTTTCAGACCAAAGACCCCTTGTTGAATGCAAGGAAGGAGCTGGAACCCCCGTTAAATTATTGTATAAAATTAAATATTAAAGGGAAAGTTCACCCAAAAATTTTTATTCTGTCAATAACTGCTCACCCTCAAGTCATTCCAAACCCTTTAGAACACAAATTAAGGTATTTTCAATTAAATCTGAGAGCTTTCTGAAACCCTGCATAGACAGCAACACAACTGAAATGTTCAAGTGGCCCAAAAAGGTAGTAAGGACATTGTTAAAATAGTCCGACATACAAGGGATCAACCATAAAGTTATGAAACTATGAGAAAACCTTTTTAATTTCTCTTAATTTGTGTTCTGAAGATGAACAAAGGTTTTATGGGTTTGAGGAACGACATGAGGTTGACTAATTAATGACTTTTCATTTTTGGGTGAACTATACCTTTAAGCACATTTGTGTTAAAATGCAAAAGAACACTACTTTATTATAGTGCTTACTTTGTAAAGTCAATAAAGTAAGTGATGTACAGGGTCATATGCTTTTATATGTACTCAACATACTCAAATGATACTCTGCAAGTCACTGTAAGTCTTATTAGCTTTAAAGTAACATTAACATGGCATCATTAAATTTTTCACAAGAGATTGAATAATAATAAGTGGTGAATGAAATACTAATTAGTGTTTGTTTTAGTTATTTATGTTTAAACCAATAAATGAAATTTAATTAGATGTCTTTTGCAATAACAGGGCAGGTGCCGGGATGAAAACAGTCAGCGCCCACTATTATCGCTGAACAATTGCTTGTCTTTAATGTATTTTACAAATCCTCCAAAACTATTCAAAGCATCTAGCAATTTGAAAAAAATGAAAGGATCTGGTTTGACAGGACCAAAGTTAACACACCCTCAAGTCTCTAACTGCTGATTTAGTTATTTTGTGCGTGTGTGAATGTTAGCCTACGTAAGAACACACCTCATGAACTCTCTATTCTCTCCATTTATGTGCATCATGTGAGCAGATTTCAAACCCAAGCCGATGACAACAGCAGCCATACTTAACTTTTACTGAGCATTACAATCCTGCGTAATGACAAAATTACGTAACACATGGGAGTGATTGTCATACATTGTCCTGTGCAAAACAGATACAGATAAGGAACGTGTGTGAAAACTAAGCATTTGTAAGTGGTTAAATTTAGATCAGGTGATGGATTCCTTCTCTAGATTCACACAGACTGGAAAAAAATGGCTGATTAAAAGCTTTAACCTTTATTTCAGTGGCAGTCTGAGAGATGTGGGTTAAATCGTGATGAATCAAACTCCATGATCATAGAGTTGAACTTCTGTGGCCTCTATTTTTGTATCACACCCAGTGTCATAATTCCTTCATTTTTTACAGTCATCTTAATTGTAGCTCACAGATGTTGAGTTAAGATGAGAGTAACAGTTAAAGCTTTATCACTACTATCTTTATCGTTGGACCAGTCATTCTGAAGATTATGCAACCTGTCTTCTTACTTTCCTTCTCTGTCTTCTTCTCTATTTCTCTTTTTTTAAGTGGACAGGTTCCATCAAAAGCATCCAGTACATCTGAGAGAAAAGTCTGGAGGAATGTGCTGCCCTTCTTCCACTCCTCCCCTCCAGATGCTCCTCACCTCCCTCTACATCCAAACCCTTAACATTCACCCCCAAACTCTTGGTAAAAGTTGTTTCTCGTACTAATCAAAGATCATTTAAAAATCTTCTAGGATAGACATGAAATGCATCATGTTTTGCTTCAGATATAACATATGGTGTCTATGCTGCCTAACCCTTCAGGCTCAGAGTGTACTAGATGTGCCAGCAAGGCAGAAACAACCTTTAGGACGGGTGGGACCTGCCAAACCTGTAGATATCATCCAAAGTCTTCTTCAGTAGTGTTTACACACGCTACACGCTTCTAAAGAATGAATCTAAATCTGACTCATCTTCTATTCAGAATACGGCAGACTGAGGGAAAGCATTAGACCACCCTTGCTATTCAGGTTATTGTTTTTTTCCTCGCGTGTGGGAAGTGACTGAACAGGTAAAAGATGTCAAACTGGAAGATGACTTTACAGCATCATGCAACAAATTTGCGCTCTGAATTTTTTGCATACATTCACTAACAATATTGTACTATGACGTCTTTTGTGTCACTGATTAAGTAGTAAAAACAGTCAGAATGTTGGTCTGATGCATAAACGAGGGAGGAATTTCACTGACTTCACAATTCTCTCTCTACCACCAAAGCCATTCTCGGTTTACGAAATTGGGCAAAAACAGCAGTATAAAAACAACAATATAAATCCAAAGAAAGAGACAGAATCACAACAACTGCTCCCTTTGTATAAAGGATGCACTAAAGATATGCAGCAGATATATACTATAAAGTCATTTAAATAAGCCGGAGGTTTTTCGGCACTGTTGTGGTTCACAGATCCTCTCTGTGATCTTAGCTTTAACACACAGTAGAGTGAGACACGCTGATTTCCACCCTTTAGCACAAGCCATGCAATTACGCTAAAGTCATGATTTAAACGGCCAGACATACGTTCTTCTATCACTGTAGGGAATTTCCATTGCCTTCTATAGTTCTTATTCTGAGATAGTAAGATTTTCTAAACCCTATTCCTAAAGGCCCCACAAGTCTATTTGCATTTTTACTTCATTAAAGCATTATTTAGATGCATAGTAGAGGGAAATTAAGCTTCCAAGTGTCAAAAATGCAAAAGCACCACAAGAACAGCCTAAATGTGGCCCCATTACAAAGCAAACTATAAAACTTTGTCCCAGACAGAAAAAAACAAACCTTTTGAGTCATACCTTTTTAATTAATTGGTTAATCCAATTCCCATAAGTGGTCTGAATGAATCGTCATTCAATGAATCATCACTGAAAGGAACAATTACAAATGCAGAATGACTTAAATGTCTGTCTATTCATTGCACATGAGTTCAGTAGACTTGTTATAGTGCATGAGTTGTATGAACCATTTTTGAAATCTGAAAGCTTCAGATCCCATTCATTGCACTGTTAGAAAGTCATTCTGATTTGCTGTGACAGGTAAATCATGACAGATCTGAAAAACTATCAATTCAAGCTGTTTTCTCTTAAGGTGTTACTATCCTTATGTGGAAATTTGGTGCTACACACACCTGGGCCTGAAATCGCCTTTAAAGATGTCCAAATGAAGTTCTTAGCAATGCATATTACTAATCAGAAATTAGGTTTTGATATATTTATGGCAGGAAATTTACAAAATATCTTCATGGAACATAATATTTACTTAATTTTTTTTTTTTTTTCTAATCGAAAATTTTGACCCATTCAATGTATATTTGGCTATTGCTACAAATATACCCGTGCTACTTAAGACTGGTTTTGTGGTCCAGGGTCACATTCATACTGTGAAGGAATTCCAGGTTATAAATCTATCTCAATTCAACGGTGTTATAGAGGCCCACTAACATTTATAAATATAATGGCAGAATGAATGAACAATAACACACTGGAGGTCAGAAACCAGTGTGTGTAACCCAGGAGCAGCTTCCTCTCTGAGGGCACAAGGCAGTCATTCACTGAGTCTTCAAGGGCCAGTGTCTCTCTCGCACACATACAAACACACACGCACACATATACGCCGAGGGGTAGAGTGGGGGACCATGGAGGCTCTGGAGTGGTCTTTCACAGACATCCATTCACACACCCACACAGGAGCACAGTGGCATGCATACGCTCATGCACACATACACAGACAGCTATCAGGAGCCGTGAATGAGCCTCCTTCACTCACAAGCCTCTCTCTCTTTTCTCTATCATCACTCTCCCCTTAGTCAGGTCCTTGCAGAGCAAACTGGAGCACAGCTGTTACTCAATGAGGGACATCTGGATTGAATACTACCCGTTAAATACCCTCAACAACCAACAGACCAGCAGGAAAAAAATATAGACAGACAGGCACTAAAGCAAAATCTTCATAAGAAACCCTAACACTCTAATCCTTATAAGACACAAAGGCTTTCATTAGAGATCCACAGCCAGACAGTGACTAAAATGATGTACTGTATCAATCAAGATTTTAAGTTCGTAACCAGCTACCAACTACCTACGTTTAACTTTAATCAACTACACAAGTTACATGTATTTTACATCAATTAATAAGGACAAAAAATGCATATAGGATTGTAAGCATAGAATCAAAAAAGAAGGGATAGTTAGACATGAGGGTGAGTAAATTCCTTTAAAAATCATTTTAGATAAATTAACAAATGTCAAACTGAGTGTCCATCTATCTGTCTGACCACTCCATTTACATTAAGGAAATATGATATATTTTATAGTTTATCATTTATAGTTTAACAGCCACCGTATTGTAGAAAATAGCATTTAGGATCAGGTAGATCATAAGAGACTACAAAATATGTCTCCTGTCTGTCCATCCTAAGATCCTATGATGATGATGCTGCAGTTTGCCTGTTAAAATAAAGGTCAAAACTGTTCCATCTAGTCTCAGCCTAATAATAGTGACATTTGTGATGTCTCTTTCCGTCTCTTTCTGTCTCTCTGGGAAGGGATTAAAAGAACCTCAGCATGAATGTGTGTCAGTCAGAAGCATTAGACATAGGAGCGTCTGAATCACTGTGGAAACTGCAGAAGTGTCCTGGGCTCCTAATGGATCATACTATGCTAGCTGCAAGTGAAATGCATTAACAACCAAAACATTACTTTCCTACTGACCTAATTAAAGGAATATGTTATGCAAAAATGAAAATAAAGTCTTCATTTGACCACTCTCCTCGCTCCAAACCTTTATGACTTTCTTTCTTCCGTGGAACACTTTAGAAATAATGCACCGGTTGCTCTTTTCCATTGACTGAATGAAATCCAGATTAGTCTTTGAGACCACTTTTATTCATACTTTGTTTTCCACACATGGAAGCTCCAGTCGTCATTCACTTGCAATATAGTAAACTGGGATTATCTCAAAACAATTCACCTTTAGTTTTCCATGGGAAAATAAAAGTCTGGTTTGGAACGACATGATGGGGCACATTTTTGGGATGAACTAGCCTGCTCCTTATGATGTCTTCACAGGGGAGGCAGTTTTGTCGTGCAGTGCACAAGTTAACTCATATACACTTTTTATCTCAGTAACATAGCATTAACTTAACTGCCAATATCTGCTAAAATTAGGTAAAACACAACGTGACGGTGTCCAGAATTGGTTCTCCACTAAATTAGTTTTCTTATTCTCCTACTTTCTGTGTCAGGTAAACTTGGCACTTGGGTTTCTGACCTCCAAAGAGCAACAAAGCCCAATACTTTGAGCATCTTCACCGGTTGTGGCCGGACACGAGAAACAGGATGAAGCGATCCGTGGGCGTGGTTTGGAATTGTTGTATGGGCGTGATTTAGTTAAACAGGATGATACGGCGTGTGGGCGTGGTTTGAATAAATAGCACATTAACGAAGACCCCCCCCCCCCCCCCCATCCCCGAGGTCCGGTTGAAGTTGGGAAGTGCCCCTATCTGTGTGCAGCTGGGCAAACTTCACAGCTTGAGAACTCCTGCCCTTGTTTATGTTTAATTTGCAGCACAACATCCCAGACATGTTTGACAAATAAACACCGAACTAAATAAACTCCTTCATACATACATACATATACATAGGCTATATGTATGTATGACTATATATACATGCTTCATAAATATTAACATATATATAGTCTAAATTAAATGTAATGAAAGCATAAGCACATATTGATCTAGTAATAATAACAAAACGACCATAACTATATATAACCTTATAAGAATATATAAATGTCAAAATATGAGGTGAGGAAACATACTATAAAATTATTAAGACATGCACAACTTAATACAGATTCTGCATATTTCATACTCTGCTACTGTTCATAATGATGGAAGATGCGGAGGTTTGACGTACCACATTGGATAAGAAATCGCTCTCATTCAGATCCTCTAGGTCCAACAGGTTGGAATTGGGAAAAAGTTTGTCCGAAGCGAAGTTGTCCAATATGGTGTCCATATCGGCTGTGAATTTTAAAAAGGGCTTGGAAAGCAATGACAATATCTCAGAAGTGAGATATACTGCAAAATTGTTGAAATCCAATTCAAAAATCGCAAACAGTAATATGTGTGGCTTAAGCGACGTGCGCTCGTCTGCACTGTCAAGTCGCCTTCATCCACTGAGCGTCTATAGTCTGCCCATTTACACTTCTCTGGAAGTGTCGGATAAATTGGACGTGATTAAAGCGAAGTGGCCGTGCGTGTTTCTTCCAAATCTGTATCATTCATCTGCGTTGAGTCTCTAAGGGGTAACTAGACTGATACATATTCAATGTTGTCACTGCCCTACTCTCTCAATGGTAACACCTACTTTTCACTTCATTTAAAGCGACAGCGCATTGATTTCCGAACGCTTCAGTCAATGACGCACATGAAAGCCTGAATCTATTGCAGTATCTTATACAGCCTTGGCTGTCTATTACGCAAACCTAAATTCCACTTTCAAAATTAATGGTACAGTTTTCATAACCACAAAATACCTAAAAATCCTTACTGATGACACTCATTTAGTCTTATTGAATTCATGCAAGACTCTTTGATGGATGAGATTAAAATTAATCTCAAATACATTCGAGTTGATACAAAAAGCAAAAATGTGAACTTGAGTTGACAACGCAAGAGGACACTTGTAAGTATATCTAATAACATCATAGCTCTTGTTGTAGGCCTATTTGTTAAATCCTTTACTACGCGGTTGTACTGACAATAACAGTCTCAAATGTAACCCTGGACCACAAAACCAGTCATAAGGGTAATTTTTTTTAAATTGAGATTTATACATAATTTAAAAGCTGAATAAATAAGTTTGTTGTTTGTTAGGAGATACAACTTGAAAATCTGGAATCTGAAGGTGCAAAAAAACTCTAAATACTGAGTTGTCCAAGTTTTGATATATTTACTGTAGGAAATTTACAAAATATCTTAATGGAACATGATCTTGAATTAAAGGAGTAGTTCACTTTCAGAACAAATAACAACGGATAATGAACTCACCCCCTTGTCATCCAAGATGTTCATGTCTTTCATTTCTTTCTACAGTCGTAAAGAAATTATGTTTTTTGAGGGAAACATTTCAGGATTTTTCTCCATATAATGGACTTTGATGGTGCCCCCGAGTGTGAACTTCCAAAATGCAGTTTAAATGCAGCTTTTAAGGGCTTTAAACAATCCCAGCCGAGGAAGAAGGGTCTTATCTAGCGAAACAATTGGTTATTTTCTAAAAACATTTACAATTTATATACTTTTTAATCTCTACATAGAGTACAGACAGAGCTAGATAAGACGAGCATTTGAGGTTAAAAAGTATATAAATTGTAATTTTTTTTAGAAAATAACCGATCGTTTCGCTAGATAAGACCCTTCCCTTCTTTCCTCGGCTGTGATCATTTAGAGCTATTTGAAGCTGTTCAAACCCTGGGGCACCATAGAAGTCCATTATATGGAGAGAAAACCTGAATGTTTTCCTCAAAAAACATAATTTTCTTACGACTGAAGAAAGAAAGACATGAAACTTCTTGGATGACAACGGGGTGAGTACATTATCTGTAAATTTTTGTTCTGAAAGTGAACTACTCCTTTAATATCCTAATGATTTTTGGCATAAATGAAAAATAATTTTGACCCATATACAATGTATACTATTGCTACAAATATACCCATGCTACTAGGGTCACAAATGTGAACTGGCCTAAATGATCTCATTTTATATCATACATAAGTAAAGATGACATAAGGTGTTGACATTAAAACCAAATCTTATAACAACAGATAAATAGGTATAAATATGTGATGATATTTTGGAGGAGTGCTATAAGACCCCACACGGACAGTGTGAGGTCTACTCTGGATTCCAAACTACAGAGGGATTGTTTATGAAATTTGAACCATTAAAGGCAGTGGACCAGGCATCGATTTAACCCTTAAAGCGTGCATTCTTCACACAAGCTATTTTTCATCATTTTGAATGAAGAATTATCTCTGTCTGATTGGATAACTTTCCAGTTATGTAATAAATCAATTCACTATAGGGGGAAAACACACACATGAGTGGAAGATGATTCAGTGTCTGATTATATAGATTGATTCCACTGAATCATTTCACTAATTTAGCTCCTCGCCCTCCTCTTTCAGATTATTTGCTCTTGTCTATGGAGTACTAAGAGTCGGTTCAAGTGATGAGAAATGAGAAATCATTTCAGATGAAGTGTGCTGGGTTCACACAAGAGTTTATAAGGATGAAATCTAATACTCAGAAATTCTTTCCTCATCGCCAGAGTTTTCTCACCAGTAACTTTACCTCAGGTACTGTTACAGCTCTCTTTCCTGCTTTTCTCTGGCTTTCTCTTTTCATTCAAGATGCCCTAGTTTTATAGAAACCTGCTCTTCAATAATGGAATTTCTATTTGCAGTGAAAGGTGTCATTTTTCAATTCACATCCTACCTTTTACACATTACACATGATTACAAAATGATTTTGTTATGTAAGCAGAGTCCAGTTGTTTGTTTGTTTGTTTTTTCAGAGAAGGCAAGGTTGGAAATATCTTTACCTGTTATGGTTGATGTTTATGGAACAAGTTAAAGTTAGCTCACGGATATAATGGTGATAGGGTTCTCTCAGCACGTCTCTAGTTTACAGGTTTCCCTTTCCTGGGATTGTACCTGTGTCATTTTCATTTCTGTTCAAGGACTTTACCATTATGGGTTGGATTATCAAAACACATATGTGACCCTGGACCACAAAACCAGTCTTAAGTAGCATGGGTATATTTGTAGCAATAGGCAATACATTTTTCTTTTATGCCAAAAATCATTAGGATATTAAGTGAGAATCATGTTCCTGGAAGATATTTTGTAAATTTTCTACCTTAAATGTATCAACATTTAGCAATATGCATTGATTAAAATTCATTTGAAAAACTTTAAAGGCGATTTTCAGTATTTTGATTTTTTTTTGCACCCTCAAATTCCAGTTTTTTAAATAGCTGTATCTTGACCAAATATTGTCCTATCCTTACAAAACATACAGCAATGGAAAGCTTATGTATTCAGCTTATATATATATATATATATATATATATATATATATATATATATATATATATATACTGTATAATGTATAGAAATTGGATTGCAGAGTCAGCAAAGGTAATGTACTTTAGAAAGAAATACTAAAGAGTCATCAAATGATGTGTTGAGCCAAACAAACATTAATGTTACTATTGCTGATGATCAGACAGAATCTTGGTCATGTATGACTAATATCCTGACTGATACCAAACATGTATTAATACTGTTTTAGTTATTTTTAATTCATCTTCAGGAGTAATTTGCTCTATATAAATGATTCACACAGTGGAAGAGCCCCATAGTATGTGATCACTGACCAATAACCTACCACACTTTGGAAATGGGACAGTCCTCTAAAAACGTGAATGTGATGCAGGTGAAGCAGTGATATTTTGAGCTAAACTGCATCCTCCTTATTTCCACAGATTAAGAATCTCTCTGACGTCAAACAGCCTGTAAACACTGGAGAGCTCTCTCTCTCTCTCTGTAGTTGTCGTGGTAACCCTCACACCTGGTCAGCTCTCCTGTCCGTATGGTTTTTATGGTCATGTGAAGCTTCCGTCCTCCCCCTGCGCCATAAACACACACACACACACACACACACACACACACACACATACATCCCATAAACAGTATGTGGAAGGTGACATGCTGGAAAAACACCATAAAGCAAAGCAACCATGAGGTTTCACTTTATTTACTGCCCTGTGTCTCCACATGGTCTGCAAATTCCAACCCCCCATCCTCATCCCCACACACGCCTCTCTGATCAGCAGCTTTTCAGTCATGCTGTGATGCTCGCTGTACACAATACTTTTAAATATACTATTACAATCTCAAAAGTGTCATACAAACCAGGTCAAATTACAATTCTAGGGAAACCACTTAAATGACATCACGGTATCAGAGAGTAAAATGACCTTTTAGGTTAAGTGTACAGTTAAATACGATGACAATGGTGAAATCTCTTTGTGTGCAACCAAAGTTTTGAATAGAATATCTCACTTTTCAACTCTCATGCATAGGCCTAAGTTTCACTGATTTTCCATTTTCACTAGTTTCAAAGTGTGTAATTTTTTTTAAGTTAAATATATTTTCTCCTAACTCATGGCTTAAAGGTCACCCAAATATAAAAAATTGGTCATCATTTATACATCCTATTGTTCCATAAGTGTAGGATTTTCTTTTTCTTTGAAACACAAAACCAGATATTTTGGAAAATGTCAATGTAATCAAAGTCATTGGGGTCCAGTTTTATTTTGGGCTTACTTGACCCTTCGCAAAGACCCAACCCACTTTGTTACTACTGCGTCAAACCAAAAAATTATTCAGACACTAGATATAATTTTTGGTATTTTATACTAGTGGGTGCAGGACGCTATAGTTCATTTATGTAAGTGAGAATAGCAAACAAAGTAAAATGTGACATATTTTACCCAAAAATGATTCATACAGTGTACTTCCAGTAAAAAATTTGGGACCAAAAATTTTATTTAATTTGAGACTTTGATCTGGCCGTGTTTTGTTACATACCTTTCTATCAAAATTATCTGACATTATCAAGATGCATTTGTTCTCACACAGTTTAACTCTTGGGTTGTTTTCATATTTTATTACAGTTTTCTAAACTATAGCAAATAAACTGTGATAATGTGAGAAATTTTTAAGGTGTCTGAATAACTTTTGGTTTGATTATCAAGATTAATTTATTCTGACACAGCTTAACTCTAGTGAATAAACTGTGATAATGTGAGAAATGTTGAAGGTGTCTGAATACATTTTGGTTTGACTATATGTCCGACAAGCCGCGGCATTTTCATGCAAGACATCATGTTCTTACGCAGTGAAAGATACATCGCGGAGCTAAGAGGAAACTGACAACGCGCCAACTGACAAGACAGAACAGGTTACTGTAGGTATAAAACAAAGTCTCAGCTTTGAATTTTTTTTTTTTTTTTAAGAAACTCAAAACATAAATATCTTTTTGTGACTCTTTAGTGTATCGTGACAAATCGCTGTGGTGCCTCAGTTCAAGCGGCACGTAAACTGATCGTCTGACTCCTCTTTACTAGTTATACCATGCAATAAACATAAATAAACATCAGATCTTGTTTCAACCACGGAAAGAAGTCAATACACATAATTTTTTAAGTTCAAGTCCACCAGCTTTAATCTACTTTTCTGTCTGGTTTGTTTTGACAAAAATGGCTGATTAGGCGTTATAATCGGACAAATAAAAGACAAAAAGAGTTGAAACATTCTTCAAAAGATCTATAATTCACCGAAAGCATGAGGTTGGGTAGAAATTATCTTTTTGCTCAACCAGTGGCAGACAGGGGGAGTGTTTAAAAAATCTGCTTGGGAAACCTGTTTGAAAAGTCATTATATTTGACATTGTTTGGTGTCGAAATTGTACACACTTCACCTTTATCCAAGGTTCGATGGAGTCTATTCTGTTTTCATACGTCTCCAGAGGGTGATAATGGCATTACAATTGTGAGACGGAAATATCTGTGAATAAGAGAAAAAAGAATGAGGAAGAGAAATTCAGAATGACTCGTTGAAAAAGCTTAATTTTCACTTCTCGGAAAGCAATGTCTATAATTTAGGGTATAATAGTCCACAAGAGATTGTTTTTGTGAGCACTATACTTGCTTATAACACACACACACACACACACACACACACACACACACACACACACACACACACACACACACAAATGGATTAAAGCATCACAATACTGGTTTAGCTAATCAGGTAAATTTCAGATGTTTGTGATGTCTGCAGTGCTACTGGGGAACACCGGTGAATGTCGGGAACAGGAAATAAAGGTGTACAGTCAATGCATAATCCAATCAGACATTTCTTTCTCCTAATTAACCAATTAGATGACTGAATAATATCCTCAATGCTCCGCTAATGCTAATGTAGGCGAGGTGTAAGGTTATGGTTGTGCGCTGTTTGCAGGTCTGTGAGGGGGGTGTTGATGAAAGGGGTTGAGAGTACAATACAGCTGACAGTGGCATCAGTGTATGACATCTCTGCTCTCCGCTCCCACAGCTTCATCTTATTCATTCATTATCTCCACTTCCTCCGTTCTTCATATTCTTCACTAATCACGCACAGCCATTGACGCTCACACGCGTTGCTATCCAGAGGGCACGGGTGACACTGCAACGCACACCGCAAAGTGAAGGAAGCATAGATGATCATCCCTTTTTCAAAAAGCACCATTGAGCCTTCGCTCCATAATTACAGACTACAGTGCGTACTCTGAGTGGGATGTGATTATAGCATTACTTTCTGTGTCTCTGTGTGTGTGTATGTTATGGGTGAGGGCCAGAATTCTTTGCACCTGTGTCACCCTAAACACAGCACAGTCAATCAGTTTTGTAGATGAGCACCAGAAAAATCAAGATCTCCTGTCAGGTGAGAGTTTAACCATCACATGACTCAAATGAAGTCTTCCAAGGCTTCCCAGGGTGATTCTTATGTGGACAACATGCACAAGGATTATAGGCACACCACAACAAGCTAATCTTGCACAGTTACTCTAGATTAAAGAAAAGTGAGGATAATTGGTTCAGAAAAAAAAAATTAACATGTTGTCATTATAACACCAATAGTAATATTTTTCTCAAATGTACAAATTGGTCTTTAGACATAAAAATATATAGCTGCCCAGAGGCTTGGAGCAATAATGCCACCAAAATGAATGCCTCAAAAATTCAAGATCTTTACAATTTTATGCAATCTTTTATTCAAACAATCATTTTGTAATACTAAGGGACTATTTTAAACACAATGTTGTCAGTATTGCCTGTTGTTGTCTATTATGCAGGGGCGGATCTACCGGGGTGGCACGGGGTGGCAATTGCCACCCTAAGAAAAAGCCTTGCCACCACATTTGCCACCCCAGCACTGTCCTAGTGTTCTAAAAATAAAAGAGATTCCTCGACCGATTTACAGCAGCGACTCTGTATTTTGATGAGATAAAAATAGCGTGCGTCCCAAACATCTATCAGCGTCGCCCTGGAAACCAAGGACTGACAGCTGGAAGAGCTAGTCAGAAGCCAAGCGATCAAGCGAAAACATGCCGGGAGGTTGTCGTATCAGTCCGCGATGGCTTGAAAACGACAAATACGAATTATTTTTAAAATTAGTAGTGGGGGCTCGCAAAATCGTCAGCCCGACGTCCCGGGGCTATTGTGTTTTCCTGTCGGGCTACCAAAATGTTTCACCGGCCTCCCCGACGGACTATCGTAAAGTAGAGGGCTCCTGCGGGTTCTAAACTCCTCAATTTAGTTGTATCAAATTTAAGGCCATAAAAACTTTTAAATACGTTAAATAGAATAAGAAAATGCTTATATATAATTTTAAGAGGACGGAAAGACGAGAATCGCGATAGGGCTGGATAAAACTTCAAAAGGCAATGATGTCATTGAATAAATATGCGCGCTGCACGTTTCAAAAAAGTCAAAACGCGGCACTGATGTCAATTTGTAAATTTTCAGATGTTTATAGTCAGATTATTGCAAATATCGACCCACATTTTTATGCAACAAACACAGAGTTGTAAATGTGAAACAAATTAATGTGCTTTCTAAAAATCGAAACAATTAAGACAGTAATATTTATGTTTTAAATAAATATAATCAATTATCTACCCCTTTTAATGGTATAAAGGCTGAAATGCCATTGTATAAGACGTTTTGTTTTTGTGAAAATCTGAATTATAAGTCATGTCATTTTATGGCTTAATAAAGTATGTTACATTGTCCAACCACACTCATACTGTGTTCATTTTACATGTGCAGCTCTTAAAAAGGGTCATACATTACCCTAAATTGATATTTAAAAATTCTGCAGATGCACTGTAAATAGTGGGGGGAAAAAATCCTTCCTATTTGTTTGTTTGTGTATTAAAAATATTTTTGATTGCCATTTAGACTTCTATCTGATTTTCTATATTTAAAAATATTGTCTTTTTTATTTGGGCTAGATAAATTAATGTTATAATTAATTTTATAGCTTCTTTTTGACTACCTTTTAGTACTTTTAGGCTAAAATGTGAAATGCATTTGTGAAAAACTTGTTTTTGAATTACAAGTTTTAGAATTTTAGTTTAGTATCGTTTTTTTTTTTTTTTTTTTTACAGTCATTTTATACCAGTCATTAATATGTTACCATAGACATTGCCCTACCCCAGTCATTCAGTATTACTTTTATTTGTGCAGGTCTTAAAAAATACAAAAATAAAAATAAAAATACTGGAGATACTCTGTAAATTATATTAATTAAATATTTTAAATTAATTTGTATACTGTATGTTGGCTATTAATATTAGGCAATGTTATATGCAATCCAGACAGTTGTTTTTTAATAGCACAATAACATCTGTTTTAACACAGTGCTGGAAAATCTTGAAAATGCACCTTGAAAGTGCTTGAATTTAACTTGTGAATGGTTAAATAAACTGTTGGTCATAACCTTGTTATTTAGTTTTCGGTCCTTGCAAATTTGTTGGTTTGTTAAAAAGATATTTGAATATTTTTAAAGGTTATTTTGTTGCTCTTGTTGCACTGAATACTGTGATTTATTTTATTCATTTTGAAGATATTTGTTGGTGATTTAAATGTGGTTTCTGTATATTTATTATGTGTTTTTTACTTAAGGAAACTTGATCCACTGAGACTTTGTATCCATATGCAGTCTGCATTGTTTGTCATGCTTTGTAAATTAAACTTGGCATAGACTTGCTACAGGTTTGCATATAACTCAGTAAAGAGAAGTTAAATATACCATGCCATCTAATTAAATCTAACTTTCCAATCCAGATATCAGGTTCAAGTCAATCACACATCAGCTTTTATTTAATTTTTATAGGAAAATGTAAAAAAGTGCATCCTGGTGTATACACCAAATAAGAATAGCGTTCCTTGAATCCACAAAAAAACATGCAAGGATGCTTGCTTCAGTGTTGCCACCCCTCATAATTTTCATGCCACCCCCTTGCCACCCCATGAATAATTTTCTAGATCCGCCCCTGCTATTATGGCAATGAAAATAGTGTCACACAAAACCACAGCAAAACCATCACTTGTCTTCGAACAACATATAGTGGTTTTGTAAGTGAAAGGAATCTGCATTTTCAAATGAATTGGTCAAGTGAATGATTCAATAAGCCATTTAAAGAAGACCTATCATGCCCCTTTTTACAAAATGTAATCTAAGTCTCAGGTGTCCCTAGAATGTGTCTGTGAAGTTTCAGCTCAAAGTACCCCACAGATCATTTATCATACAATTTTGAAAATGCCTATTTTGAGTGGAAGCAGAAACACACCGTCACTTGCGAAAACACAATGTGGCTAGAAACGTGCGGATTAAGGGGTGGTAATATTATAATTAGATCCCTTTTCTACATCATGGAGGGGCTGAGTGGCCCCTTTTTCACAAGCTTACAGAGAAAGGCATACCAAAAAAAAAATTTTTTTTTGATCAAAATGTTTTCACATTTTCTGGATTGTTATATCGGGACCTGATAGCACTTAAACACTGAAAAATTCAGATTTTCATGATATGTCACCTGTACCAAGACAGTCACATACTTTCTTTCCAGATAAACCAGTGTTTTCAACAAATCTCTTGAATTCACTATTAAAATTTGGTTTATATTTAAATTCTCAGCATTGTCTTAGCATTGTTTACCTACAGTCACTTATTACTTCACTTGAATTTGACATAAAATATGAAAATACAGATTGAATGTCCCTAAAATTCAATTTAAAGGGATAGTTCACCCAAAAATGAAAATTAGCCCATTATTTACTCACTCTCCAGGCATCCTAGGTGTATATGACTTCCTTCTTTCAGGCGAATGCAATCGGAGTTACATAAAAAATTATCCTGGCTAACCAAAGCTTTATCATGTCAGTGGGTGGGTGTTTCTGTCCAATAGTCCAAAACAAGTCCAATAAAGTGCATCCATCCATAATAAAAGCGCCTCACACGCTTTCGGGGGGTGAATAAAGGCCTCCTGTGGCTAAACGATCCATTTTTTTAAGAAAATATCCATATTTAAAATGTAATAATCTCTTTAATCTAGCTTGCGCCAACTGGTTGTACACGGAAGCCACTCCGGTCGGATGACATCGGCATTGTACATGTGCCAATGAGTCTTGTGAAAACCAACGATTGCTTACATGAGCAAAGGAAGCAAAGTTTCCTGACTTTAGCAAAGGAAAACCAGTCTCCTCTGGGTTTATATCAAAATCCTTCAACATTTTTCTTTTCAAAGTCTCGTTTTTTACTTTTAATTTGTGATTTTTGTTTTAGTTTCTCCGCAGCACGTTTGGGTTTGTCACTTCTCACCGGCGCATGCGCAACGCCGACATCATACGTCATCTGCCCGGAGCTGCTTCCATTTACAACCAGTTGACGCAAGCTAGATTAAAGTGATTATTACGTTTTAAATGTTAATATTTTTCTTACAATATCATAAATTATAGGCAAATTTTTATTTTTGTTTGAACTAACTCTTTAAGTTACGGTGGCCGACAGAGGCCAACGCGCTGCAAACAAGAAAACACATGCAAACAGAAAAAACGACAACAAATTAAGAAAACATCTTCATCAGTTTGACAACACAGGCGCTGCAAATTCTCACAACACAACCAAACTCAGAAACGCGCTGCATATAGCTCGGTCCACAACGGAAATGTTTCAGGGGGACCTCAAAAAGTGACGAACTCATCTGGGACCTGATTATTTATATCACTATATTACCTGATTATTTATATCACTTTTACCTTTAAATGATACTATACTATCACTAAAAGGTTCCGTATTTGCGTTTGCGTTGCGAGGATTTGCAGCACCTGTGTTGTCAAACTGATGAAGATGTTTTCTTAATTTGTTGTTGTTTTTTCTGTTTGCATGTGTTTTCTTGTTTGGAGCGCGTTGGCCTCTGTCGGCCACCGTATTAAGTGGGTCTCTTAAAGAAAAAAATAATTTCTGCCACTGTAGAGCTTCAAAAAGTTTGAAAACCCCTGATCGGCCGCCTAGCAGAGGATGGACACTTACTGCTCAAAGTTCACTTCACGTGTAAGATCTCTCACACAAGAAAGGTCATGTTTACACCATATAAAAAAACAGAAGTGCAAATGTTTCACACACTCAAAACAAAAACACTTATGCAATCTGAATGCCCCAGTGTCACATGCACAGATAAACACTGAGTAAAATCCTCTTTCAGTCTTTCTATTCTTTACTGCATGTGAGGTAACATCATAGCCACAGGTGAAGGAGTTTCCATATAGCCAATGAAACTAGATAACTAAGCCTGGGTACTGAAGACAGGAAGGTCAGGACACACAATCAGCGAGCAGCCTCCGAGAACAATCCTTCTGTACTGCCTATCACAGCTCCGGGCCCTCTGACAAAGCAGGCCTGTGAAACCCAGCCTTTCTTGCTGAAACAAGCAGGGCCGATAGCCATCAATGTAGTTCAATATTTCAGTAAGTCGGGTGTGAGTGGGTCATTGAGAGAGAAAGAAAGAAATGTCCTACAACACAGCCAGGGCAGGTGTGGCTTAGATCAAAACAATCTACAAATATTTCACTTTCAGAGGCTTTCAGATTAAATCCAATGAGGATAACACTCAATTTTTTGTTTAGGAAAAGCAAAGCGCTCTCTGCAGTTTCTTTGTTGATGTTTTGACATCTTCACATGAAGGCAACATGATTTTGTTTTTACATTTTCTGGCTTCGATTCAGTGGAAGTCTGACTGAAGTCTTTGGCAAAAGCAGCGCCGCATAACACAGGACTCAGTCAAAGTTAATGAGACCTAACAGGTGCGCTGTTAATAGCCACACTGGTATGATTTTGCCTCTGAGGTGCCGTTCTGTGATTCTGAGCAGTGTTCAAAATCCATGACAGTCTATCTAGCCACCGTATCAATGACAACCACGCTCGCATTAAAGAACACGGGATCTGTTTGTACTGCGAGGGTCAGAGAAACTGCAGAGCAGTCAACTGCACCGTAACAAGAGCAGCTGAGTAAAAGACTGATGGAGGAAATGAAAACAAAAGACATTAAGAGAGAAGAAAATATTTTGTTAATGTCAAACATACGTTTCACTTATGCTGCAGTCATCCTCAGTGTTTCCATGACGTCTGGAAGCAGGTGACATAGTGACCGTACCTGAGTCATGATGTCGTGTAGCTGCTAGCCGGTAACAAACTTACGTAGTTTATGAAGCAGTCCACTGTAAGAAGAGCCAGTGGTACTATGACAACAGCTCGAGCAGGACTGATGAATGAACATTCAAGCATGAAATGAGAAGAAAAATGTACACAGAGAGAAAAGGAAAGAGAGGATGAAATAAAGAGGAACAAGAGAAATGATGTGTTAAAGGCTTTAAATTAGACTCACAAAAATATTAATCAACAGGTGCTGAGGAGATCATTTGTAACAGTGTGTAAAGTGGAATCATAGCTTCACTTCACAAATCATAAACACGTAATGAATTGTAATGTAATGGCTCTAATCTGGTGGGTTGCGACCCAAAAATGTGTGGCAGGTTTGTTCTCATAGGGCCATGAACAGCAGAGAACAACAATGCTGAATTCAAATAACCGTATAATAAATAAATCGTATAATTAAGATAAGTTAAGATAACTAAATAAATACTTTTGTCATTTGCTGAACATTCAATAAAACTTTGCTTCAACAAATAGACTATAGAGTTAATATCACAGATTTTCAAGTCACATTTTACCCCCTAAACATTTATTTTTTATTTTTAAAGTAATAGACACTTTTAGCAAGTATGCATTAAATTGATCAAAAGTGACATTAAGACATGTATACAAAATATTTATAGTTCAAATAAATGCTGTTCTTTTAAACTTTCTATTCACCAAAGAATCCTTTAAAAAAATCATTGTTTCAGCAGAAATATTAAGCAGCACGACTATTTTCATTTCAACATTGATAATAATAAGAAATATTTCTTAAGCACAAAATCAACATATTAGAATGATTTCTGAAGTATCATGTGACACTGAACACTGAAGTAATCTAATCTAATTTGGCTTTTCTGTCACAGGATTAAATTACATGTGATAATATATTGAAATAGAATACAATTATTTTAAATTGTAATAATATTTCACAAAACTACTGTTTTTACTGTATTACTACCTGTCAAAAGTTTTTGAACAGTAAGATTTGTAAGGTTTTTTAAAGAAGTCTCTTCTACTCAATAAGCATGCATTTATTTGATCCAAAGTACAGCAAAAGCAGTACAATTTTGGAAATATTTATAAAATAACTATTTTCTATTTAAATAAATGTTAAAATGTAATTTATTCCTGTGATTTCAAAGCTAAATGTTTAGCATCATTACTCCAGTCACATGATCCTTCAGAAAGCGTTCTAATATTCTGATTTGCTGCTCGAAAAACATTTATCATTATTATTATTACTATGTTAAAAAAAGTAGATTAAATAACATCAGGTGAGCATGAGACTTTGTGGTAACAGTAATGCATGAACAAATAATCATGATTGGATTCATGCCTGTCACGTCTCTGACCCTCCATGTGACAGAAGACTTCGCCACACACAAGGATCCAGCGGCTTTATGGTGTCATCCGGTTCCAGCATGAATCCAATGGTACAGATCATGCTGCTCAAGCAGGGTGAGCGGACAATCGAGGATTTTGTTATGGACTTCATTGAATTGGCAAATCTGTCGTCGATGGATGAGACGTGCCTCATGATTTTTTTTCGTGGAGGACTCTCAGAGCCATTGGCTTCCCACATGCCAAATTTTGAACCTGACTGGACTCTGCATTACTACATGGATCTGGCTCTTTTGTTGTGTGGCTCTCCGTTTACGGTGGGTGAGGTAGAGCCACAGCACAAAATGGCTGCCACGCCAGAGTCTGCAAGCAAGATGGCTGCCACGCCAGAGTCTGCAAGCAAGATGGCTGCCATGCCAGAGTCTGCAAGCAAGATGGCTGCCATGCCAGAGTCTGCAAGCAAGATGGCTGCCAACCCAGAGCCTGTTCACAAGATGGACGCCCTTCTAGAGTCTTTTCGCAAGATGACCTCCCTTATAGAGTCTGTTCACAAGATGGCCTCCCTTCTAGAGTCTGTTCGCAAAATGGCTGGCCTTCCAGAGTCTGCTCTCAAGATGGTCACCCTTCCAGAGCCATTGCACAAGATGGCTGCCCTTCCAGAATCTCCGCTGGTTCAGCCCAGTCTTCCAGAGCCTCCGCTGGTTCAGCCTGGCCTTCCAGAGCCTCCGCTGGTCCCGCCCGGCCTTCCAGAGTCTCCGCTGGTCCCGACTGGCCTTCCAGAGTCTCCGCTGGTCCCGCCCGGCCTTCCAGAGTCTCCGCTGGTCCCGCCCGGCCTTCCAGAGTCTCCGCTGGTCCCGACCGGCCTTCCAGAGTCTCCGCTGGTCCCGCCCGGCCTTCCAGAGTCTCCGCTGGTCCCGCCCGGCCTTCCAGAGTCTCCGCTGGTCCCGCCCGGCCTTCCAGAGTCTCCGCTGGTCCCGCCCGGCCTTCCAGAGCCTCCGCTGGTCCCGCCCGGCCTTCCAGAGTCTCCGCTGGTCCCGCCCGGGCCTTCCAGAGTCTCCGCTGGTTCCGCCCGGTCTTCCAGAGCCTCCGCTGGTTCCATCCAGTCGTCCTGAGATTCCTGTCTGCCCGGTTCTGGTCACGGAGCTCATGCATGGACTGTTCCCACCCACCCTCCCTGCTGCTCCAGTCCCGCCACCTCTGTCTCCTAACAGTCCCTCTGCTCACCCACATCCCACCTTCAGTGCAGAGGACTTGCCGTGGGACTGCCAGTCTCCATCGGTGTCCAGACTGAAGGATCCCTCACCATCACCTCCAGTCTCAGAGTCCTGGACTCCACCTCGGCCCTCCGACCCTGCGGCTCCACCCCGGCTCTGTGCTCCCTCGTCTCCGTTGTCGGCCGTCGGCCCACCAGCTCCTCCAGGCTCCATCGTCTCTCCGGCTCCGCCCCGGTCAGTCGTCGCCCCACCTTCGCCTCTGGACTCTACTCCTCCGGCTGCGCCTCGTCACTCCGTCCTGCCGGCTCTGTGGACCTCCTCCCTCCCGTGGGCACAGCCTCGATCCTCTGTCACTCCGGCTCCGCTGCGTACCTCCGGACCTCCATCTCCGCCGGGGTCGCCAGAGCCTTGGGTTCCGCCTTGGTCCTCCGGATCCTCTGTGTCGCCCAGGACCATCGACTCTCCAGTTTCGCCTCGGGCTCCACCGGCTCCACCTCCGTCGGTCGGCCCCAGGCAGGAGCCAACCCTTCCTCCACCATGGCTTCTCCCTCCGTCGGCTCCGCCTCAGTTCGTGGTTCCAGTACCCCTACATGGACCTGGCCCTCCATCCCTCCCCCTGTTCCGCCTCCGCTCCACCACCCTCCGGGTTTCATTAGGTGGTTAGAGCGTCTGGAAGCCGCTCTTTGGGGAGGGGCTCTGTCACGTCTCTGACCCTCCATGTAACAATGCCACTCCCTGATCATGTGATTATATGCAAAAATCAGCTAAAATAATAAAAAAATAATCAGCGGAATAGTTTTCAACATGATTATAGGATCATGTGCCAGTGAAGAAATTTCAGCTTTACCATCACAGGAACAAACTGCATTAATATATTATAATACAAAAAAAAAGTTATTTTACAATTTTAATCAAATTTCAAAATGTGCTGTTTTACTGTATTTTGAGCACATAAATGCAGCTTTAGTGAACATAAATAATGTATATACAAATATATACGATATATATACGATTTGTATATAATGTTATATTTTGTTCACCCATGCAGTCCATGGTCATTTTAATAAATTTCAATGATTGTTTTTAAGGATATTTTTGCTAACTTATATGATAACCACTTCATCTAAAATCTTGGTCCAAACCAGTTGAGAACCATTCTTCTAATGCAATAAACTGATGATGTTGTTATCTTCAAATGGTAGGACTATACATTGCATCACTTGTTTAAATATAGACAATCAATCTGAGAAGGGGAAAGAACATACTCCTCTGTTCTGCTGCCTCTGATTTATACATCTTTTAGCTGGGTTGCGATGTGTGCACAACAGTGAGTCAGTGTGTTAGTCATCACCAGAGAGGTTTTTTTTTCGGGTAAAACATTGTTCTGGAAGGTTCTTGTTTCAGACAAGCACTCTTATCACAGACAAACTGAGAACAATATGACATTGCAACAAATGTAGTTTCATAAAGGGATGGACGTTTGTGTATTTGTACACACGCGCAGGGGCTGCTGTGACAAAATGACTGAGAAAAGAAAATGATGTTTATGCACAAAAAAAAGAGAGAGAGAGACTAATGGAGATGACAGCTTAGTACATGCCCTAAGCCAGATACTTGGAATATTGTAGCGTTTAAACAACATTATGCTCCGACCTAGACGCAGTTTAATTTCACTGCATCTAAACATGTATTCCCACAGGGTAATGCACAGTGACCTGAGATTTCCTGCATTTCTGTTAGGAGCCTGGAGATATTTGCACATAATCACATTCATACTGAGATGCCACAGAAAACTGCAAACATCATTTTCTCCCATCTCTTCTGTTTGCCTCCTGATTCAGTTCAGACCAGTAATATCCTGCTGATGTCTCTCTTTTCACAAAGTACAGCTTTTGAAATTGAACATTTATATCTCTTGGAAAGTAAACATTTGTTGTGCCTTCGTTGCCCAGTGCTAGTTATCTGGGTCGAAGAAAATGCAATGAAACTAAATCAAGAAACTGAGATAAAATGTTATGACGAAAATTAATTGACCATTATATATCCACCTTATTTTTGCTGCAAGAGTGGGCGCAACCATTTGTAAATCTTATGGGTTTGACTTGTGATCTCATCCGCCTCCAGCTATTTTTAACTGTACAAAACAGTTTGTTTTGCTGCTTGATTTTGCACATTAGTGTGTCTTTCCATATTACTTTAATATATCATCTTAATTATGTAGTGCAAACAGTTTTACCGGTTACTGCACGTTGTTATTCTTCTCATTATTTTTTTCATTATAGTCTCGCCCATAGAGTTACTTCCGCATTGAAGAATAAGGTGGATAAGAATATATATTAGCATATTAAATTAAATGCTTACCAACTGCATGAACACGTAACTAAAAGTCTACGTCGTTTGGGTTGTATGACTGCTGTGTACACTTGTTTTTAATGCGTACTGAGGAAAATGTAAGCACTAAATTAAGGGAGGCAGAATTAGTGTAGCCATATTTAGTGTGCATTAGAGTAACACTGAGCTGTTTGCCACCTGTGGTGCCTGTGACTGTGTGGGAACACTTATCGGGTTTGATTCATCCAGAGCAGAGTGAGACAGAGCAGAAGAAGAGCGACAGAAGACACAAATGTGGAATCATGTCACATATTTACAAATTGGTTTATGTGTTCATGTATTTGTTTGTACATAAGTACAAACAAAAATAGGTGTGTTTGTGTATGAATAATTTAGCATAACATCGGAAGAATACAACAACTTATGCACGTTTGCTGATATGTCACCATATATCTGGTTGTCCAATATGATGTTAATTTATGGTATATGGTGTGGTTTTGTCTGTTTGGTATGTATATCACTATGTAATGTGTGTCTGAGTTTAGTTACGGTGTATGTGTGTGTTCAGTATGATAATTTAAATGTAATCATCAGCAGGACAGAGCCGGATCAGACTCAGAGGTCACAGAATGCGCTGCGAGGGGGTGACCTTTTCATGCGTGTGTGGATGTTTGTGATCCTGACATTTTCCTATGACGCTTGTGTGAGTGGTGCAGTTTGATAAACACACACACCAGCTGAGGCAGATCTGAATGATTCTCACATAAACAACATGGAATATTCTAATGTGACTTTGTTATTGGAGGGAGTGGGATATATCCCAGAACCAAAGGGACAGGTGACTCATCTTACAGACCTCAGGGAATGAAACATCATACATTACAAACACTTGAGGTACGTTCCAATCGCCTGATCACCCTTATGTATAGAAGTATACAGGTGCTGTATATATATATATATATATATATATATATATATATATATATATGCATATGAATGTATATGCTTTGCCATCACAGGAATAAATTACATTTTTAAATATATTACAATTTTAAAATTTAATATTTCACAAAAGTACTGTTTACTGTATTTTTATAGCAAATATATGCACAGACACACACGTTGCCATATCTATATAAATACATTTAAACGATAGATTAGCTATTCTTTTTAATAGTTAACTTTTAGCTATTTTTGTATTGTTTGGGTCATCAGTCATCAAAGCTTGGTAAATATTAGTCACAGACACAGACAGAGATTTACTTTAAAGCCGATTACTCACTAAAAACTCCCACAGACCATGTTTTCGTAACATTTTAAGTCTTATTTGGACGTAACAGAGTGGTTTTATCTAAGTGTGTGAGTTGTTTACTTACTATTTTAAATCAGTCTTCCTATAACACTGTTATAGTGTGTTTTCACAATGCGTTATCAATTGGCCATATTGGCGGCACTGAATGTAAACAATGCCAATGAACCGAACGAAACTTTAATATTTTGCTGCTGAAAATGGTCAATTGTATTACATCATGTTTTGGGCTGTACTAATCGGTCAAACCAGGAAAAACATTTGGAGTATTACAGACTGCCAAAAGTTATAACAAATCAAGGAGAAGACTGCAAAAACTGTCTGAGGAACAAAAGGCGTTTGCAGTTGGCCAAACTGAACCAGGATTTCCAGGTTAAGAATCTCGACAACATTTGTGTTTGTTCTTATCATTTCCAGTCAGGTAGGTGAAATATTTGGCTAATATCTTAATTAATACTGCTTGTACGTATCTTTACCACCTATTAACTTTAGTTTGTCAAAATATCGCACCCATCCTTGCTTACTAAGTCCTTCTCTATATGATTTAGCAGCTTCCACACATTTTTTTCTGTGGTTTAGACAGCATAAATTAGCAGAACAGCGTATTAGTAGTACAATAGCCATGCAATCCATTCTGTTGTTTACATCCGAGTATCGCCACGTATCCGGGTAACTGACCAAACACTGACGTAAGTAAAAACCCTCTATATATACATTCAGACTGATTTGCAAATTCAGAACACCCACAAACACAAAAGGCAGGACTTATGGCATGAACCAATCACAGCTGATCATAACCAAATCCATGTGACTTTCCCATAATTATTCTCAATTACCCCCCACCAAACCCGCCACACGCTTTAGGCAGTCTGTTACAGCTCAGTGGACTCTGGGGAGGCAAGAGAGACACAGACCTACTGGTGTCACTATTGGACAATGATTCTTTAGGAAAAAAATGTGTGATTTATAGACTTTTTAAAGGGGTCATATGATACGGTTTCTTGTTTTCCTTTGTCTTTGGAGTGTTACAAGCTGTTTGTGCATAGATAAGATCTGAAAAGTTGCAAAGCTTAAAGTCTCAAAAGCAAAAAGATATTTATTATAAAAGTTAAGACTCAGCCACACCTCCCTAAAACGGCTCGTTCAAACATGCCCCTATTTGTCCACATCACGGTGTGAGCAGATTAGCGTAACACCGCAAATATGTATATGGAAAGAAAGAAGGCGTAACTTTTACCAGCTGTAGTAGTGTTGTAGTTGCCATGTTGTGGAGACGCAGTGTTTCATTGCGAAAGTGAAAGAGAAAGTACTTTGTTTGGCCTTCCAAATGAGGACATAACTAGAAATCAGTGGTTAAGTTATATTTACAACAGTACAACGCAAATATTCGAGTGGGTGATGCACATTTCACAGAGGACTGTTTCCTGAACCTGGGAGATCAGCTTACAATGCCAGCTGTACACAAAGGGTTAAGGCTATAAAGTGGGGCAATTCCAATCTTGGAAGGACAGTCTGTGCTTCTGACTGTCGGCCTGTAAGTATGTTTTCATATTTAAAGAATTCAGTACTGACTATTCAAACGCGAGTTTTGAGCAGTGTAGAGTAGTACTTGTTGTTTCTCGTTCTACGATCGTAAATGCAGACATGGTGTTATGTTTACGCGACGTGACGCAACACAATGCGTAAAAAGACAGTATGAGTCATTATAATCAGTAGTTATGTCCCCACTGGATGCAACAAATGCCTTGT
The DNA here is from genome assembly GCF_049309525.1 of Garra rufa. NCBI lineage: Eukaryota > Metazoa > Chordata > Actinopteri > Cypriniformes > Cyprinidae > Garra > Garra rufa. The sequence continues at coordinate 35,598,425 of NC_133363.1, forward strand.
TTATAATTTTATTGTTTCTGTCTCGTCGCACCGAGAAATGGCATGGTAAGGGGCGTAACATTTCCGTCACACGCTTGAGGTATTCGGCCAATCACAACGCACCGGATAGCTGGCCAATCAAAGAACACCTCGGTTTTCATCAATGATGAGTATGTAAAAACCAAAGCGTATCAGATAGGCGGGGCAACAATAATGTATAGTATGTGGAAAATAATGTTTTTTGAACCTCAAATAGTATAAACACATTGCATTACACCAAATACACAAAATAATGCTCTTTTTAGCAACAAATATGACCCCTTTAATGTTATATTTTGTTATATTGGTGTTGTTGTATTTTTGTACTACAATTTTTTTTCTCATCTAACATTTTGAGGAGACACTGCCTCTCTTGCCTTCTTGGAGTAAACACCTCTGATAGATAGATAGACAGACAGACAGATAAATAGATAGATAGATGTTGTCTTTAATGTGTTTCATGTGCTTTCAGCTGGAGTGAAATCCCTCTTCTGTCCAAATTCTTTATTGTCTCAGACGCACACCTTACATACCCTCTCCTTCTCTCACTCACTCTCTGTGTCTTTTATTCTCTGAGGTTTACTGGTTATTTCAGTGAAAAGCCAAAATGAGACGCTTTAGGCAGCAACCCCAGAAGCAGCCAGCAATAAGAGGGATATTTATATCAATCCATGGGGTCAGAGTGTCTGCCTGTCTGAAAGAAAGAGAGAAGGGTGTGTCTACTCTCTGCTCCCACAGTCCTGTTCAGCAGCAGCACTACCGCACACTCTTCTGAGGGTGGAGAACAGAGCACACGGCCGCATGGCTCTGATGTGGTGATGTGTGTGTGTGTGTTTGAGGGAGGGGGATAATAGCAGAAGACTTGGGGGGGGGGGGGGGGTCTGGTCTGCATGAGAAGGCTGAAACCCCCACTGAAGCAGTACTACAGAGTGACCCAGAAGCGGGTCCACTTCACTCTGAGCTCTGTCATTTTCCTAAGTGATTCACGAACCACACTGTCCACCAAACCATGAGAATAATCCTTAAAATAATAAAGCTACGGCTTCCTTTTTAATCAAGGCATTGTGTTCCATTCCTCTTTTAGTTCAGTGATAGTTTTTTCCCTTCATTTTTCAGCGTGAGGAAAGTGGTGTCTGGATTCTGGTAACTTAAATTAGGTTTCTGTCTAGTTTTACTGGACATTACCAGTTACAGTATGGCGTAATATGACATAAATCAGTGGTTGTCGGCTTATATTTCAATCTCTTTCAAAAGATGCCTGCACAAAATCTGTCAGTAACATAAAATTGTAGAAATTGTTCGCACTTGATACAGCACAAACTTAATCACTGGTCATATGCATAAAAACTAGTTATGGAGTCTTTGTAAAACTGATTATAATTGATGTGATTATAATAATTACAAGTATTTTGAGTTAAAAGAGTTACAAATAAATTTGTTGCCATGACAAAGCCAGCTCTGATACAAACTTCATTCAAATGCATTAAACTACATTACACCTAAATTACTTTCAAACTTAATAGATTTTTTACTTTTAGTCAAGGCTGTTTTCCAATTCCTAAAATACCAGTCTTACATAGCATGGGTATATTTGTAGCAATAGCCAAAAATACATTGTATGGGTCAAAATTATCGATTTGTCTTTTATGCTAAAATTCTTTAGGATATTAAGTAGATCACGTTCCATGAAGATATTTTGTTAATTTCCAACTGTAAATATATCATAACTTAATTTTTGATTAGTAATTTGCATTGCTAAGAACTTCATTTGGACAACTTTAAAGGCAATTTTCTCAGCATTTAGATTTTTTTGCACCCTCAGAATCCAGATTTTCAAATAGTTGTATCTTGGCCAAATATTATCCTATCCTAACAAACCATATATCAATGGAAAGCTTATTATTAAATCTCAGTTTCGAAAAATTGACACTTATGACTGGTTTTGTGGTCCAGGGTCACAAATGGGTCAAAAGAATTAAACAAGCTTGGTTTATACCTCTTTTCCCTGCACACCAATAGGTCCACATAATGACCAGCACCTAATGCCAGAATTGTTAAATGACATACGTAACACTAAAATGTGCTGTGAGGAAACACTCCATTTCATCTATTATGACAAATAAATTGGGGTCTGCCGATTTTTATTTAAAGTCTGGTCTTGTCTGATCTGGTTTCTTCATCAGTGTGCTGCAAACAAATGTAGATGAACTCAGCACGAGTCTGGGCAACATTTAGGAACAGATGGAGAGATGACTAGTAATAAAGCTATCAGCTCTCTTTACACACACACACACACACACACACACATACAAACTGCACAGATGTACCTGACTATTCTGCAATGTTATGATTCTGATTTTCCCTCTTCTTGTCAGGACGGTATGCTACAGTGCAATTTGTGTGAGGCTGTGTATGATTACTCCCAAGATAGACAGATGAACATCACTCACAAAGTGTGCATGTTATATGCTGTACAATAACACACATGCACTTACACCTACACACACAATCTATACCAGCAGCCCCTGCTGTATGTTAGCACACACTGACATGATTCAGTGTGTCACCACTGTAAAATGAGTCAGAAATGACTCCCACAAGAGAGATCCCTGGCCTTACTGAGGAAGTCTCACAGTATATTCCTCAGGGATGCCTGGAGCTCTGGCCAAGTCATCAGGACTGCCTCACTGCTCTTATTATGGTAATTTTATTCAGAAATCAAACAGACTGGAAAAATTAAATATTTCTAGAAATACTACAAAGTAATACGTTGTTTCATTTTCTAATACAGAATGCAAAAAAGTCAAGCAGGGTCAACTATACAAGCACAATTTAGGCCAAGACTCGTGCCAGAACATCTGTACTATGCAAACTATAAACACACACAGACACCTAGACATGTACATACAAGCACTAATGGAAACAAGACAGAAAAAAAGAATAGACCTAATCACTGAATGTGGAGAAGGGATACCATTTGTTCTAGCAGAAACATGCACAAGTGATGTGTCTGTTTCCATGTGAATAATTCAAATGATTTCATATTCTGTGGTTTACGTGTGTGTTATTCAAAAACCACTTCACAGCAGCCTTTCCAATTTGAGTTTCAAACATACAGCTTGTAAAGAGTTCTGCTATTGAGATTTCTATTCATTAAGTCTGTTGCAAGCATTAAGGATGAAATATGAGCAATTTAACTGTGCTCTAAAATTCACACAATTCACACTGGAAAATCTCTGGGGAATTGCTGGCACTCGCGCTGGTAAGAGTAGTCCTGTCGGCTACAGTTTTAAAAATGTTCTGTGGGAGTCTAATTCATGCATTGGCATTGTAGAGTTTATGTAGAACTGTTTCCATTTTTCAACCATTTAGTGTAATAATCCACAGGCTAGACAACTGTAAAATAAATTATTTTTAGGTTAAAGGCAGGGTGATTTGGTTCAAAACATTTTTGTTATGCTAGTTGAAAGTCTCTTCACATCCCGAGTCAAGAAGTGGTCTAAATGTATTTATATTATCTGTGGAACCCGTAGGACCATACCAATCAGATTTTGGTTCAAACATTACAATAGGCTGTCCTACCTCACTGTATTTGCATACATCTGCGCATCCTGTTCACGTAGACATGATACATCATCGGCAGGTTCCATTACGCTATAGACCAGAGTGAAACGGGTAAAATCCATAAAATAAGATAAAAAAAATATTATTTTTATTAGGGCCGGGACTTCATTAAAAAATTTAATCTAATTAATTAGAGGCTTTGTAATTAATTAATCGAAATTAATCGCATTTTAATCGCATATAAATATTTGACCTGAGAACAGTGAGAAGTACGTTTTTTTTATATGGATTTTTAGTATACCATTGAATAATGACTGAATACATAAGCTTAAGCAACAAAATATTGTTTATTTTTGTTCAACCAAGTCCAACAGACCAGTGCAATATTGCCATTAAGTGTAGCAATAGGCTCGATGTGCTACGGTGATATGCGAATTCCTTGTTGCATAGCTTGCACACAACCATGCTCTTATCGACGCTCTCCTCCACTCGTTTTTTTATAACAAAATTTCCCATCCACAGGGTGGTTTGTTTTGCTGCGTCCCAATGCGCCAACTACTATGCCCTATAAGTATGTACTCTTTTTGCGAAGAAAAGTACATACTTTTGAGTGTGTAGCAGAATAGTAGGCAAGCTTTGGGACGTACTACTTCGTCATAACTGCTTCTTTAACGGACGCTCTGTTGCTTAGTTACCTGAATCTGTCACTGTTTAAACTGCCCTGTCAATCATCACAGTTAACATTATCTACATTTCGTTTAATTTAATTTCCTACGGTATTAGAGAGAAATTAAGAGGCACGTTCTTTAACGAGTCTTTCATGCCGAGAACTCTGCTCTTGTGTTTGCTTAATTATGCATTTAAACGTTAATGACCAAACCTATCATTATAACTGTTGCTGCACATGGAATATAACGCGGATAACATTTAAAAATATTTTTTATCAGGTTACACACTGATTATTTATTACTCAAACCCCTTTCTCTACCTGTCCGTTGGTCGCGCATATCCTCCATGTTTGTAGTTTTTTTTAAACACTTTTTATGCGTGTTTGTAGTTCTAATCGAATCCTCGTTCACGGCGCAGTGTGTTGTGGGCAATATTAGCCGTTAGAGTGTGCATTGATCATTAAGTAGTAGACCATCTGGGAATCTTTGGAATACTTTTTTAGACATACTACGATTTGGGACATACAATACTATTTAGGATGGACGCAGCTTGTCTGAACGCTAGTTGGTGCTCCAGTATAATCGGTCCGCCGAATCTCATCCAGTGAGAAACGTTCCGCGGTGCAAAAATAAGTGCGATTAAAATGCGTTAAAAAAATTTTTAACGCATTATTTTTGTGTAATTAATTAACCTAAATTAACGCGTTAAAGTCCCGGCCCTAATTTTTATATCTCCTACTGGAAAGTCTACAGACACAAGTAACTTATTTTTAACTGTGGCAGTTTTGTGGAATGTATATTTAACTTTTTATTTTGTATTTGCTGTATGGCTTGGACGTGGCGTCCGTCAAACCTGGACTAGGCGCCTATCTTTAGCGAAGCAGCACGGAGACACGGGTTGAAACGAGTTTGCCAGCTGTGGCGTGACTACAGTGGTGGTCGGAGCGCTGCACCGATAGAAATCAGGGGTTATATACCGCACTACAGGCTACAGTGCCATGTATTGGATTTAACTGATATTGCATCAAATTAGCCATTTTGGACCAACTGCCCCCCGGGCGGATGGAAACACCCTTAGTTTTCCCACCTCTGCAGACGTATAATTAAAAAAAAAAAAAACTCTCGCGAGCTGCCTCAGGACTGATAGCGGGCCGCAGATGGCCCGTGGGCCGTAGTTTGGACACCCCTGTATATTTGAATAGTGAAAGACAGAATAACAACAAAAAAATCCAGAAAAACGCATTTCAAAAAAGTTCAAAATTGATTTGCATTTTAATGAGTGAAATAAGTATTTGACCCCTTTCGCAAAACATGACTTAGCAAAACCTGTTGGCAATCCCAGAGGTCAGACGTTTTTTTGTAGTTGGCCACCAGGTTTGCACACATCTCAGAAGGGATTTTGTCCCACTCCTTTTTGCAGATCCTTTCCAAGTCTTTAAGGTTTCGAGGCTGATGTTTGGCAACTCAAACCTTCAGCTCCCTCCACAGATTTTCTATGGGATAAAGTTCTAGAGACTGGCTAGGCCACTCTAGGACCTTAATGTGCTTCTTCTTGAGCCACTCCTTGGTTTCCTTGGCTGTGTTCATTCAGATGTTCACTGGCAAACTTCAGACGGGTCTGTACATGTGCTTTCTTGAGCAGGGGGACCTTGTGGGCACTGCAGGATTTCGGTCCTTCGTGGCCAATTGTTTTTTGGTGAATATGGTCCCGGTTGTCTTGAGATCATTGACAAGATCCTCTCGTGTAGTTCTGGGCTGATTCCTCACCGTTTTCATGAAACTTCAAGCAGTGAGATCTTGCATGGAGCCCCAGACTGAGGGAGATTGACAGTTATTTTGTGTTTCTTCCATTTGCGAATAATCGCATCAACTATTATCACCTTCTGACCAAGCTGCTTGGCGATGGTCTTGTAGCCCATTCCAGCCTTGTGTAGTTCTACAATCTTGTCCCTGACATCCTTGGACAGCTCTTTGCTCTTGGACATGGTGGAGAGTTTGGAATCCGATTGATTGATTGCTTCTGTGGACAGGGGTCTTTTATAGGGGTCTCTTAAAGGGAGTTCTCCTAATCTCAGCTTGTTACCTGTATAAAAGACACTTGGCATAAAAAGCCAGAAATCTTGCTGATTGATAGGGGATCAAATACTTATTTCATTCATTAAAATGGAAATCAACTTTTTTGAAATGCGTTTTTTTGTTATTATTCTGTCTCTCACTGTTCATATAAACCTGGCATAAAAATTATAGACGGATAATTTCTTTGTCAGAGGGCAAACGTACAAAATCAGCAGGGGATCAAATAATTTTTTTCCCTCACTGTAATATTAACATATGCAGAGACAAATTGTATTAGCCCTACAGTTACAGCATAAAATACTATTTAAACCTATTATTATTAACATTTTACAAATCTTTTACCTATTTTATCTCACAGTTCTGACTTTTTCTCTCACAAATTTAAGTTTATATCTCCTAGTTCGCTCAACAAAAGCAAGTTTGCCAATTCTGAGAAAAAAGAAAAACATAAGTCAGGGCTATAAACTCTGAGCTGAGGGGAAAAGAGAGAATGACAAGTTGATTTTTCTTATCAGAATTGTGAGATAATCGAATAAAGTCGGAATTTTAAAATATAACCTCAAATTTACCTTTTTTTTATTCTCATATTACATGGCTTCCATAGACTGCTACTTGAAAACCAATATTACAATAATAACGCCTTCCAATCGCGCTCGCTCTATAATAACGTAATGGAATCATGTCTGTGAGGTATGCAAATACATACATTGACAGGCAGGTAGGACAGACTATCGTAGCCCTTAGACTGCAGGATATGGTTAGACGATATAAATACATAAATATACATTTAGACCACTTAACTTACTGATTGCTATCTGGATGTGAAGAGACTTTCAACCAGCATAACAAAAAATGTTTTTGAACCAAATCACCTACCCTGCCTTTAAACAGTAAGCACTTAAATCTCCATGTATATTTCATGAAGAAAACCTGTGGTGAAGCACATAATCAGTGATTTAAAACTATACAAATAATGGAAGCAAGCTGTAAAGAATTCCAGACAAATTTTTAGTTTTTTAGAGTTGCATAACATTTTATGTTTCAGGAATAAATTTACTTATAATTACGTAGATGAATTTAACTTTTTCTTTTACTTTCCTAACTGTTACAGTTTTATTTCTTGTCCAGCAATCATGACAAAATACACTACAAACCATACTTCAATTAAAAAGAGAATGAGCATATAAAAAAAAGAAACAAAGCAAGCGAGCAGGCAGACAGTGATTACTGGGTATATAAGAGACAGAAACATACAGTATGCAAAAAGGGCCCTGTGGTAAAGAAGATGGAAGGAAACCATCTCTTTTCCTAATTCTATCTCTCCTTTTTTTCTGTGTGTGTAGTAAGGTCAGAGGGTTTAGGTCAGCGAATGGAGTTCAGAGTGAAGGATGTGGTCATCCTGATGAGAGGTTAAAGGCAGCAGTGGTTCAGCTATATAGTATAGTAGCTTCAGCATAGATGTCAGATCACAGCACTCTTAGCAGCTGAACACAGCTTTGCTTACTCTGTGCCACTCAAACTAACACCACACATTATATCTCTCTCACTATTGCAGGCTAGCTGTCAGAGGAAAATATGTATCTGCTTGTTAAGTCATATGGTGGATACTGCTACTCTGTTTCAAGTGACAATACTATCTCAACAGCCGTTTATGAGCACTAGTCATTTATAGCAAAGCTTGATAATAAATTGTTTATAGTGGTGTACACTACAGTCTCCAGGCTCAGTGTCCCAGCACCAATATTTGAACAATTATGGAAAGATGAATCTCTGTCTGGCCAACTGAGATTTTGATATGGAGGTAAAGGTTAGGATCATTATTTTTGGTAGTATTACAGAACACCATGAGTGTATATGGGCACTGCTGGCTGTTTACTTTTGGGATCTGGAAACAGTGAGGTCACGTCAGACTTAAAGGTCTTTGCTTACTGAGAAATTTTTGTATGCGTTTGTTCATATTTTTCAAAATTTGTCACGCACAGAACATCACAGTAGCTCTGAATTGTCAAAAGACCTCTCAAAATGCTTGCTACGGGATGCAAAAATCACATAAAACTGAACCCGATCCGATTTTTTTTTATGACGAGTAAAAGTTTTGGAGGCAGTTTGTAAACGTGTTTGACACAAAAGGTTGTATTTTTTAACATGCAAAATTTGAAAAAAAAAAAAAGAATAGATTAGAATTTATTGGCACAAAGACAGTGACAAAAAAAATTAATTTCAAGATTTTTTTTTAGAAATCTCTTATGCTCACCAAGATTGCATTTATTTGATCAAAAATACAGTTAAAAAACAATATTGTGAGATATTAAAATTTTGAGGGTTTTTTAGTCTTTCATTTTATTATATTTTTAAATGTAATTAATTCTTGTGATGGCAAAGATCAATTTTCAGTCTTCAGTGTCACATAGTCATTCAGAAATCATACTAATATGTTGATTTGGTGCTCAAGTTACATTTCTTATTATTAAAATGTTGAAAACATTTTTTGTGGAAACCTTAATACATTTTTTCCCTGGATGACTAGAAAATGAAATCTTTTGAAACATTATAAATGTCTTTATTGTGATTTTTCATCAGTTTAATGCATCTTTGTCTCAAAACTTTCAATAATAGTGCATATTATTCTGTTCAATACAATAAAAAATATTCTATACATAGTGTTGGGGAGTAACTAGTTACAGGTAACAGAATTATCTAATTTAATTACAAAAAACGAACTGTATTCTGAAAAAAAAGTTAAAATTAAGTTACAGTTACTTATGAAAATGTGAATGATTACAAAGAAGGGTTACATCTGAATATTTTCAGATTTGACAGATTTTTAAAAAAATATCTTGTTATGATTTTAAATCTGTATTTAACCTCAGAATGATCTCAATGTAAAAAGAGGTGCTGAAGTCTGATTTTGTTGTGGCTGTGCTTTAAAAATTAGGGTTAGGGTTAGGGTTAGTTACATCACTTATTACATTTTAATCAGGGTAACTTGTAATCTGTAACCTATTACATTTCCAAAGTAACCTTCCCAACACTGTCTATACAATACTAATACTATGCAGTGCAGTATATAACAGCAATAAAACTATAGATATAGTTCGATCATAAATAGATATAACATTACAGCTGTTAGAAAGAAGCTGAATTGTAATGTCTCTGTTGTGACTGACCTATATTGATCATGTGCTTCAGTATTTTGTTTGTTAGGTTGTCATGCATCAACTGCATAATGACTGCGTAAAATACACTGTTTTAGATTGAGACGCTAAGCACCTTATCATGTGTCCTTTCATTAACTCTAAGAGTCTCCTTTGCTCTTTACTTTATGTAAACACATGTTGACAAAAAGAAAGTCTGACTCAGTCTCTGGCAGCATGGGACTTCCGGGATAAATGGAGTCTTGATTAATTCAGTCACCTCGGATTAGTCTGGAGGTGCTGTGGAAAAATCCATTTTTATACTTTATCAATGTCTTTCACAAAGATCACAGACGCAACTGCCAATCACAATCAGCCAGAGAGGAAACAGCTCAATGAGGTCCAATGACACAAGAGCTGAAGAGGATGAGTCACTGACTGCCAGCTGATCTTTCATTGTGTTAGATGAAATAAAAAAAAAAGATAAATAGCAGAAGCTACTGAGGATTCTGATGGCTGCCATCATGCACTGCTGTGTGATGGATAGTAAGGTCAAGGACCTGTGTATTCCTAGCTATTTGTGCACTTTGGTAAGAAAGAGTCTTCTAGGAATGTCTATGTAAAGTAAATGCAATCAATCAGTACGCATGCATATTCCAAAATAGTAAACAACTACTTTCACTGACCTCGCTTCTGGAAAATTTGTGCTTTTGATAAATGATCGATGCTACACTCATTGTGCCTCCAAACCAGTGCTAGGAAAAGAAACAGAGAAACATCAGAGATTGTTAGATTTTCAGCTCTTTTTGTTTGCATTTTCATCCATCTGTAAAAAAAAAAAAAAGTTCTTCTCTGATATATTATTTCAACTGCTTCAGCATGTTATGTTTGAACTGTCTCGACAGTGATGTCACTCTTCTGTTCTGCATTTCATTATTAAGTGGATGTAAAAATGTTGAGGCTTGTACTTCTTGTTCTTTTTATGTGGAGTGATAATTCAAAGCGAACTGCGATGACTCAGTGGTGCTGATGACAGAGAGTGTGGACCAGTTTAGGAGGCAAAGGCCTAGAAAAGAAAACGGTGCTGAGAGAGCAGGATCGATCGCTCACAAACACAGCACTCTGTCTCCCCCTACCGTTCACTTCACATGATGGCTGCCACTAGAAAACTGGTCACAACATTTCTGGCTGTATTGACAAATAAATAAAGTGAAGTAGGCCTAATGGTGGGTAAAATAGTTTGCATTTACTAATCACTTTTATATAAAAAGACACATTACATTAACCGATAGGATGTAGGCAGTGGGAAATGTATTATATTGGACATACATTGTGTAATATATAGCAGAACATTTGTACAAGACAGTTACTACATGACATACAAGCAATATTACTGGAAATAAATTGCTTTCGAAATGAATTATTCAAACACTTTTGTGTTTATCGCAATGTGAGCGTTTAGCTCTGGTGGCTTTACGCGGTATTATCATGAATAAGACATAAAACAACTACAGTAAATACCGTCGTTTTATTGAATACGTGAGCAAATCTCGTTCCTGTTGTCCTAGCAATATCTCTGGCCCACGCTGGATTCACATTATTGTAACTTCACTCAACATGAGTTTCACTGAGTTTACATCCGGGGCTTTTCCCTAGGCAATGGGGGGCGCACTACAACCGTTCCTTAGGCAAAGTGAAATAAATTCGCCGCACCGGTACATAAACTAGTTCTCTTCTTCTAAGTGTTCTTTCGCGCTCGGTAGTAATTCTTTCGGCCCGGTTTGCGACAATATTAAAATAATTTCCAACGTGACGAATAATGCGTTCAGTTGGACGAGTTATTTTGTGCGTTAAACGGCATGGTTTTGCTGTCCCATTATCTCTCTTCTGCGCGCATTGATACGCCGAGCGCACAAGCTGGGGGTGAATGGGATGGAAGAAGAGTTCTTGTTTTGTATATCAGTTTCTGTCTTTTTATGTATTTTTGGTTAAAAATCAAGCGAACAAAGCGAAGATTCCTTTTGCTGCACTGGACAAAACTTTAGGGCGCAAAAGGGAGTAAATTCATCCGCGGGATTGGGTTTTAGTGGTGAAATGCTCGGCTGTTTGTAGATATATATTTAAATAATTGGTGAGTGTGTGTGTAAGTGTATGAAGATCGGGGTTTGACTGCTGGAGGAGTGTGTACAAGGGTAAGTGCACCTCGGTTTTTTTCATCTTCATTTTGTGAACTTTTGGAAGCGGTGTCTTGAAACTCTTTTCGCGTTCTTTATGTGATTATGTTGCTAGTGATTGGAGTGGATGTGAAAGCGCAGAGCCAGCGCAGGGGGGTTTTGTTCATTTCTCTTTATTGTAGGAGTTGCAGGAGAGAGAGTGCAGCTGCAGTCAACGAAACGTTATAACTTACAGCCGTCACACAATAACGCCTCGAATGGCACCGAAACACCTTGTAAACGACACTTGGATAGTAGAATTGCTCTAATATGGATGAAAATGTGATTCCACAGCGTGCCGTAGTTTTCACACCATGCCGTGAAACAGTCATGGGATGCCATTATAAATGCACTTTGCGCTTACGTTTACATTCTCAAGAGCGATGGACGAGATCTCGAGCAATAAACATGATAAAGTGTGTGTATCTGTACTCTTGATGTGTTGAGCTCGACCAGCTTGCGCGGTGTTGAGCTACTATTATTGTTAAGAGCCGCTAGGGCGACAAGACGTGTGATCATGAAAGATTTTTTTTCCCCAGTTCGTGTTCTCGGCACCACGCCTTGACATATCAGCACAAACGCGAGCTCGCTGTAATAAAGTCTCCTTAAATCTGTTCTCTGATACGGTGGAGGAAAGTTGTAGGCCCTGTGTAGCGAGTTTGATGTGTGATTGTGTGAGTATATAAAGTGATGGTGCTGTTTCCGGTGTGGATGCGCTGGAACGCTAATGATGCTGATGATGATGATGACCTTTCTCAAGCTTTCAGATGGCGCTCGGTCCGCTTTAACGACCGGGCCGTCAAGAGCTCCTTTCTTACTCTCTCAGTGTTTCACAAGATTGTGTGTCTTTTTTGTATTCGTGCTGTTTTGGTGATTAGGTACTGTATAGCCGTCAAACAGTATGGTTGCTCGTCAAAATCACACCCTGTTTTTGATCATCTTTTTTTTTAAAGCTTGAAATTGCTGCGTGTACCAAGTTATTAAAGAATACAGGTTTCTCTTCTCTTCAGTTTTGTCATGTTTTATGCATGTGTGGCTGTGCTCTTCCATTATCAACTATGTTGACTGTACAGCCATTTTTTTTTCTCTCCACCTGCTTTTTTATGCGATGATTTTTTCACCCAATTCATCCAGTGAAACACTTGTATTACTTGACGTTTCTTCGTTTATTTAGCAGTGAATTAATTCACATTTATATTTTCCAGTGCATTAGCTTTTTTTGAAATACTGATTTTATTTTTACTTTTACAGTTACGTATAGACAGTTGTGTAAATAACGTAAAAGATATCAGCGTTTACCTCAAGGTCTCACTGCATGCTGCCATAATGTAACTTTAACATAAGATGGTTGAGTGAATGCCAGAGTTCTTTTTTTTTTCGTACCAAGTCACTTGACCTGAGTGGTTTCAGGGCCCCCTTTTCAGTATTTTTTTTAGACGTCAGGCCCACACACTCACTGCCCTCCCCCCAACCTCTCAAATGTCTGTTTCCCCCAGGAAACACAACCCGTTTAAGGATTAAACATGTCATAGATACTCACAAAGTATATTCATATACATGAAATATATGCTCGTGCTCTTAGCAATAAGGTGACCATGTCGAATATAGTACAAACATGAATGTTTTGTGGGGGGGGGGGGGGTTTCAGCTAAAATGCCCTGAATTTGTAATTAATAAGTAAATGTTATTTCTTAAACATTATTCCAGTGTCTCAAGACACTTGGATAAGCTCCAGCGTCCATGGAGAATGGATCTTCTGAAGAGTTGGCTTATAAACAGATGGACTAATTGATGAAGTGATGCAAAGGTTACAAAGACTTCCTTATGGAGTCCTGAATGAAAGTTGAGGAAGAGCATCTTCTTTAAAACATGTACGTTTCAACATGAGGCATCTAACCAGCTTTCTATGTCACGCCATGACAATTTGCGAATCCAACATCCCTTTTCACACCATCTCCATTTTGTTTTTAATATTTCTGCTGTATTAAAAGAGTTCTGCAGTGATAATGTATTTTTGTAGGCCAACCCAGAAGTTAGCATCACCCTGGCTCTTCTGACAACATTAAAAAACTTATGAATTTTAAAGTCTAAATACAATTGTAAAAGAAAAAAGCTAAACATTTCTATAAAGAAACTACAACACAGTCGCATGACTTTTCATAGCATTAAGCTTCTGACTCTTTTAGTCTTTATTTAAAGATAAATAAATAAATAAATAAATTCCCTGAAAGTCTGAGTTTAAATAGTTTGCAGTAGAGTGATTATAAACAAGCTGTGAAATTGAGGCTGTGAAGGAGGACTAATGAATATGAGTTTATCTGTCCTGACAACCTCTGTAGTCCCATTTAGAAACTGCCTATTTCAAGACAAACACAACCTTCAAAAACATCACAAAGCAGTTTTTTTGTCATCGAATAAAATGGGAAAATATCTTTAGCTTGTGCCCAAGAGCACTATAAATCCATTTACTTCAGGACGATTGAACCGGAAGTGCAAAAATGCTAAAATGCTTCCTGGTTTTGGCCTAAAAATATACAGTCAACCAAAAATTATTCAGACACCAGATATATTTTTTTATATTTTTTTACTAGTGGGAGCAGGACGCTGTAGTTCATTTATGTAAGTAAGGATACCAAAATAAAGTAAACAGTGACATATTACACCCAAAAATTCTTCATACAGTGGACTACAGTGATAAAATTTTGTGACCAACCACTTTGACCTGAGCATGTTTTGCTTTACCTGACCAGTGTTTTTTCTTTAATTGCTAATGTAGCCTTTTTACACCACGGACTGAACAAAATTAAGCATTGTTTGGTAATTGATCAACAAAGTATTCATTACATACTTTTCTATCAAAGTTATCTGACATTATCAATATGAATTTGTTCTGACACAGTTTTCTTGAGTTCTTGTCATATTTCATTTCCATTTTTGAAACTTTAGCAAATAAACTGATAATGTTGCACTGTAATAATGTTAAAGGTGTCTGAAGAAATTTCAGTTTGACTGTACATCATACGTGCAGCACTTTATTAATGCATGTTATTTAAGTATTCCAGAACAAAAATGTAAGCATCTGTTCACCTTCATCATCAGCTTATGAAATGAAACATATAGCCTGCTGTGCATAAATGAGTGAATTAACTGGTAATTAAGCAGTTACACATGTGAAGGAACACTACTTTGCGTGGAGGCCTTAAAAGTTTAATTAAATTTGATTAGGTTTGAGTGCAAGCATAGGACGGCGAATGAGAAAGGGTGTGTCGTGTTCCTTTTCTCTAAGCAGTAGTTCTGAATTACTTGTACTTCAGCTTGTTTACTGAGCCAACAGGTGAGGGTTTGGTATGCCAGTCTGATCAGGCAGATGTAGTGTGTGTGTGTGTGTGTGTGTGTGTGTGTGTGTGTGTGTGTTATGATCACTTTGGCTGTTTGCCCTTACTCAACACAGAAGTCCCCGAAAATTGCCCTCTTTTGCTCTGCTGTTCTGCGGTGGACACTTATAATGCAGGAACTGATGTGCTTTATGGAAAAAAATATAATCTACTTTCTGTGGGTTTGTAAGGTTCATAATAATCATTTTTTTATATTCCTTTGCTTAAATAGTGTCCTGAGGCAGATACATCAGTGACTGGTGCAACTACAGATAGAGGGTGCCACTCTGTAGATGAGTGAGAAGCTCTTAGTGTGTGGAGTGCCCATCTGGTAGTCTCTGCTTTCATTCCAATGAGAAGAGAGTGATGATCTGTGGCAGAGACAGAGACTGATTCTGTGACACACAAGTACAGAGAACAAAAAATAACAGCTCAAACAAACCAGAAAAAGCAGAAAGTGAGTGAATTTGCACTGAATACAACTCCAAAGATGTAAAGAAAGTCTACTTGTACATGTAACATTCAATTTTTAACGTGGTGACTGTTTAAAGGAATAGTTCACCAAAAATGAAAATTCTGTCATTAATTACTCACCCCCATGTCGTTCCGAACTCGTAAGACCTATGTTCATCTTCAGAACACAAATTAAGTCATTTTTGATGAAATCAAAAATCTTTCTGACCCTGCATAGACAGCAACGCAACAACCATCTTCAAGGCCCAGAAAGGAAGCAAGGAAAATAGTCCATGTGACAGTGGTTCAACCTTAATTTTATGAAGCTATGTGAATACATGTGTGCATGTGTTATGGTACTCTCGTGAATGTAAGTCGAAGAATGACAGAAATTGTTAAATAAAATTATTATTTTTGTTTTCTTTTCACAAAATGTATTCTTGTAGCTTCATAAAACTGCGGTTGAACCACTGATGTCACATGGAGTATTTTATCGATGTCCTTACTATCTTTCTGGGCCTTGAAAGTAGTAGTTGTGTTGCTATCTGGGTCAGAAAGCTGTCAAATTTCATCAAAAATATCTTAATTTGTGTTCTAAAGATGAACGATGGTCTTAGTTGTTTGGAACTACATAAGAGTAAGTAATTAATGACAGAATTTATATTTTTGGGTGAACTAACCCTTTAATAAGCCAATTGCCTGTTCATTTAGTATATAATGTACTTATTTTGGTAAGACTTAATAAGCACAATTTCTGATTTTATTCCTGATTTAAATTATGTTATAGAAATATAGATTTTGGCATTTCCTAACAAGATAATAAAGCTGGAAATAGCTGCCGAGTGGTGTTACCAGTGTGGCTGCCAAGTGAACTGACTTGTCTTCAAGGGACTGTGTTGTGTTTCTATAAATATGCTGACATTGTACTAGCTACTGAGATACATGCTTTTTAGAGCTTTTTTTGTAGTTCTTCCATTTCAGGAACCTTGATTTGAAATGGTTCACTCAAAAATGAAAACAGAGTTTCATTTTTTTGGCTGAACTATCCCTTTAAGTAACTTCAGCAAATAAAGATGCATTGTTTTCTTTTCCAGTAATCCTCCAATGTACGTGTCCTCTCAAATTGAGATTGAATCTGCGAGCTTTACAAGCAGCCCAAATCTTTTTTCCATAAAGCTTGCACTTCATATATCTTGGAAAATGTTCTGATGTAGATTTGTCACTCACCAGAGCTCTGCTGCTGTGTGTAAATGTGTGTGTGCTCCTTACCATCCTCTCTTGTCTATTCCAGCTCCACCCCCCACTCTGCCAGTTGGATGGTGTTCAAGACGGCAGACGTTGGGAAGGTATAGAATAAACCATTGTCCTAAGGGGGGTGCACACATTCTGACACAACTGGGATGGTCAGCTTTATGGTGTTTCATTGGCTAGCTAATTAATTAAAATGTTCTCCTGGACAGCACAGTGCAATTACTACTCAGTTACACAGTTCTGAAGAGCTTACTTTACAACAGACTCTCAGAGTCAGGGAGAGACGGAAACAGTTAATGCATGCATCAGCATCATTTTCCCCCAAAGAAGAATGACAGAGGGAGAGAACAGGATTGTGTATGTGCAAAAAGAGTGCTGTTCAGTTTGATCCGTGGTGTTCAGGCAGGATTTGATGAGAGTAGTTCTGATTGAATCAGTACACAGAGATATATCCTACTCACACTGAGCAGATTTACACACACTCGCACTAGCACACTAACAGATCTGTCATGGCACAGTCATGCACACTGTGAGACCACAAAAAGCTCTCCTACTTCTTTTTTATTCCTAGTCATTCAATAACATCTCAATTAATGAAAGAATATCTCCTCTCTTCCTCTTACGCGCCAGGCAGCTGTGTTGGATTTTGGGAAGAAGAGATCGATGATGGAACTGCAAAATTTACAGGAAGCACTCAAAGTGGAAATCCAGATCCATCAGGTACCCCACCGCCCTCCCCACACACCATATGGATGGAGAGTGTAATTGTTGCAGCTGCAGTACCCTCGCTGTCCTGGAGAGGTCACTGCATCGGCATGCATTTCCCACTCATGAGAATGCTAAAACTTTCTCTCTCTCCTTCTTGCAGAAACTCGTGAGCCAGATGAAGCAAGATCCACAGGTGCGTCTCCCTCACTGAACATTTCCGTTACTGTTTGATCGATACGCTCTGGTATACCGGCCGCTGGACTAGTGTATCAGGGAGGAGTGTGTCTGTTCTTTGTACAGAATGCAGATCTGAAGCTGCAGCTCCGTGACCTGCAGGCCAAGATCACAGCGCTGAGTGAGCGGCAGGTGAGAGCTGCTCTCCGAGAGAACACCTGCTGCCGTATCAGTGTTCTCCATGAGCTACACGTGTGTCTTGATCAGTTCAATTACTTGGGGTCTGAAAGTCTTGATCTCCTCGTGTCCCGAGAAACCGAGGCGATCTCGTTAGGTTATGAAACCTGTGTTGCATCATGGCATTGTTTTGTGTTGTATTGTGCTGAACATTTGTGGTGTGATTTGTGCGCTGTGGTTTTGTGTTGGCAAATGAACAATTTGCCAACGCACACTCACACACACACAAATCTATTCTCCCCTCTTGTATTTGACATTTCAATAACTGATGATTAATGTCTGGGGATGGATACGTGGCGTACTGTCCTTCGCTCGAGCTTACTGTACAGAACCCAAAGTTCTGTGGAGGAGATGGAGAAAAGATGCGTTGTAGACTGCAGGCAGCTGAGAGGAATTTTAATTAGTATCTCAAAGCTTTATAAAGTAATAGAACAGAGCGGCTGCCATCAACAAGAGAAAAAACACACACCTGAGATCATTCTGCGGAGAAAAAGGAATGAAAGAAACACAAGGTCAGCCCTATAATCACTGTGACTGTCTTAAAGCATTCAGAAATGTACCAGCCTGCAGCGCTGTTTAATAAAGTGCGCTTCACACACATTCGGTGTCCGGTGGAATTCTCCCAGATCTAGGAGTGTGTGAGTCTAACAGATGGTGGAGGGAGCCTGTTAAAGCTGTAATCAGTGAGAGGACTGTGCTGGGGGGGTTGTGTTCATATTCATTAATGTATCTGTCACTCTGTCTTCACTGGTTGCAGAATCAACACATACTGAGCCGAACACAAACAAGCTGTATTGCACATTTGTAGGCTGTGTTGAGTAAAGCCAGGCACTCTTACAGCCATCTGAAAGTTTTGATATCTCCCTCCTGTCCTCACTTGATGATTGTTATGGGTCCATGTTGCTTTGTGTGCACATGCTCATGTGTATGTGTGTATTTGCAAGTTTTTTGATGCCAAACTGTAACACAGACAGTGAATGGCTTCAAATAAATTGCATTTGGAGTATGTGAGGAATGATCATGTCCACCATTTACAATCACATTCTTTTTTCTCTCTCATTTAAGTTTTTATTTGCAGTTATAACTGAGCTCAGTAAGTGTGTAAGTATGCAGGTTGTTTATTTTGTATTCTTCTACATACGACTTCCATTCCTGTTCCGTTCACTGTAAAATGATTGGTAATTTGTAAAGAACCTGATCGCTAAAGCATCTATTTTGAGGATGTTTTTCATAAGAGTGTAAATGTAGGGCTCAGTGTATTCTTGTAAATGCTAATGGTTTAGTTCTTATGTGGGAATCCTTCAAAAAAGAATAGATTTGATGGTATTATAAATATGAATAGATGAACATTTTAACCTTTAAAGACAGATTACTGTTCTATTAGCAGAACTTAAAAATGTAAAATTAATGGTGTTTCCTAACAAATATTCATCCATTTGTCATTGTTTAGACACTCAAAGGGATAGTTCACCACAAAATGAAATGATTAAGTCATTATTTACTCACTCTCATGTTGTTACAAACCCTTAAGACCTTTGTTCATCTTCGGAACACACATTAAGATATTCTTAATGAAATAAGAATGTGTTTTATACACAGTTTTCGCATTACCTCAATATATCTTTCCTTAATTACTGAGGTTACGCATGATTTAAAGAAGCATTCCTTTCAGGTGCATACTGGACATAGTTCATAGTCACAGTTGATGCAAATGGTAATATATTACTGCTAAATGTTCCTGTTATGCCATAATCCATTTTTTAAGAAAAGCACTTTTAAGATGTTTTTGAAGGCAGAATACTGTTGGCCCCCTGCCTGAGAGAGAAAGAGACAAAGAGAGAGTGATGTTCAGCTGTAGGGACTCCATGTTCCCTCTTGCTGTCAGTGCAAATGGGCCAAAATCCAACATCACAAACTCTCTTATCAACAGCAGGCAGAAAGAGAGGGTGTGAGTAAGAGAGACTTCATTGCAGGTACGAGTGACAGAACACACAAAAAATGAACAGGCGTTTGTTCTCTCTTTCTCCCTCAGAAAAAGGTGGTGGAGCAGTTAAGGAGAGATCTACTGGTGAAACAGGAAGATATGAAGCTGCAGACACTACAAGCCGATGGGCAAACGTCTACCTTGCTCATAGCACAGACACAGACGCCTCTGCCTGCTGCCAGCCTCACTACTCCACAGGTACCCACACAACACAGAAGAAGCAATACTTCACTTTGTCAGGTACAGTAGGACTCCATACGGGACCCCTCTAAAGACAATACTTTGTCTTTGCTGAACATTTAAATGATTGGTTCACACAAAACTTAAAATTCTCTCATGCTGTTCAAAACCCATATGTCTGGAAACAAAAAAAGAAATGAAGACATGAGCTGGCAAGCTCCAAAATGACAAAAACGCATTGTAAAAGTATTATAAAAATGGTCCATATAGAAATATCATTCTGAGAAATGTTACTTTTCCATAAGGCTAAGCACTGAGGATTTCAACCTTCAAACAGAGGCACCATAAAAGTAGTCCATTAGACTCCTGAAGCCATATTATAGCGTTGTGTGAAGAATTGGCTAAAAGTTTCTTTTTGTTATCCACTTGACATCTGCCCTAACTCTCTTTGGCATATTCATGAAAGTCAATGAGAGAAGTTTCTTTGAATTGGTTGTTTTAAGGCCTGAATTATTCATTCATGAATCAAACTGATCTTGTTCTTGAGACTTAATGGTGACATTTACACACATCCAAATAATCACACTGATGGCTCAACTTTAATGTAATCGATCAATCAATCGATCAGATGAAACCCAGTCAGAATGAATTGGTGTAGACCTGAAATAATCAAACTGTTTTTTCAGTCAGATTCAAAAATACTTACTAACTGATCACTAGAGAAGACTGAATATTTACTTACTTAATATTTGCTAAAAATACTAAAAGCTCTGACTTATGTCAGCTGTCTTTTTAGATATGTCATTAAAGGATTAGTTCACTTCCAGAATAACATTTTCATGATAATTTACTCACCCCCACATCATCCAAGATGTTCATGTCTTTCTTACTTCAGTTGAAAAGAAATTATTTGAGGGAAACATTCCAGGATTTTTCTCCATATAGTGGACTTCAATGGTGGCCAATGGGTTGAAGGTCCAAATTGCAGTTTTAATGCAGCTTCAAAGGGCTCTACACAATCCCATCTGAGGAATAAGGGTCTTATCTAGCAAAACAATCTGTCATTAAAAAATATAAATTATGTACTTTAACAACAAAAAAAGGTGCATCTATGATTTCACACATTACATAATGACATTGGAAAGGTCATGCACAGTTAGTTCTTAGTTAGTCTGTATACTTCAGATCAACAAGGTACAGTATGGCGAAGAGCTAATTTTCTCATCTCATTTTCTCCTTCAACTACAAAATCATCTGACATTGTTTTACCTTTTTTTGCAATGGACGTTTGACTTTCTTTGCATGTTCGCTTTGTAAAAACTGGGTCAGTACACCTACATCACAAGAGACCTTTACAATATGACTATGAAATGTGTGAAGTTCAGCTAGTGCAAGACAAGCATTTGTGGTTAAACATATATAAATTAATCTTGTATCTTTTTTTGGAAAATGACAGAACATTTTACTAGATAAGACCCTTATTCCTCGGCTTTGAAGCTGCTTTTAAACCCTGATAGCACATGTACATCTGCAAGATGTCTGTTAAGATGAGCAAACACTATGTCTTGCAGATGTAAATGCAGATGTCAGATAGACGTCTCTGTGATGTATGTGTGCTATCAGGGAACTTCAGCTCATTGGCTTCCGTTGAAGTCCACTATATCGAGAAAAGTCCTGGAATGTTTTCCTCAAAAACCTTAGTTCCCTTTCGGGAACTCACACTGCATCATCAACGCTTTGGAGAATGCCATTGGCGAACCACGCTCTGAATCAGTCTACAACCAATAGAACGACGGGAGTGACGTCACCGGTGCGGTGACGTAAGCGACCAGGAAGTATATAAGCACGTGCGTTTCAAACCGGCGTCAGCATTTGTCATTCAGCGAAGCGCTCTATGTTGGTCTGTCTGTCTGGTTTTCATTGCTGTTTTTTGTGCCAGTTTGCACAGCTTTTGTTTGAGCAATGTCTGCCAAAAGGGGAAAGAAATTTGTATTTAGCAAAGCGGTTCAGCAGTCACACAGACAGTGTGTTCCTCCCTGCCAGCGATTCATCGTTGGTGGGGATACACACAGTCTGTGTGTTTTCTGCTTAGGAGCGGAGCACGCTCAGTCAGCCCTCGAGGGGGCTGGCTGTCCGCAGTGTGATCTACTTCCACTGCGGCTGCTCCATTCCCGGAGGGCTCTCTTCGAGGAGGGAGCCTTCACCAGCGTTCCTCGCGGGTCTGGCCCCGCTTCCGCCGAGGCGGAGCGGCAGCTGCACTCGTGGGGTTCGCAGCTCGATCTGCTAGAGGGAATGGAGACGGGTGATCCCCTATCTCCCTCCTCACCTGGCGGATCGGTTGACCTTCTCCTGGATGCGGAAGCCCGCGCTGCGGTTTCTTCCCCCCGGGAGGAGGCGTCAGCACTTCTCTTATCTTCCTCCGAGGAGGTTGATGTAGAGAGTGTTGACATCCCCCAACCGCTTGCTAAATCCCCGCAGTTTGAGGAGCTCCTGGAGGTGGTAACTCATGCGGTGGCCAGGCTTAACATCAACTGGCCCGCCGAGCAAACTCATGAGCCGCAGAAAAGCAAATTAGATGAGCGCTTTCTGCGGACACACAGACCACCTCCAGGGCGGAGCCTTCCGTTTTTCCCTGATCTCCACAGTGAGCTGTCGAGATCATGGGAGAAACCATTTTCAGCTCGTGTTTTCACCCCCTCCTCCGGTTACTATGGTAACGTGGGAGGGGTGGAGGAACACGGCTACAAGATGATGCCGAGGGTAGAACAGACGCTTGCGAGCTATCTGTCACCCGCCACGGCATCATCTTTGAAGGCTCCATCCTTGCCCACCAAGCCACTTAAAGTTACATCAAGCTTGTTGGGCAAGGGGTACGTGGCAGCGGGTCAGGCTGGTTCATGTCTGCATACAATGTCCGTTTTGCAGGCATACCAGGCTGACCTGCTAAAAGATTTAGATGACGGCAGGGAGGTGAATGTTTCTGAGCTGAGGCGTACAGCAGATCTGGCTCTCCGCGCCACCAAGGAGACCGCCCGTGCTGTTGGGCGGTCTATGGCAGCCCTGGTGGTTGCGGAGAGACACTTATGTTTGTCCCTGTCTGACATGAAAGAGAAAGACAGGGCCCTTCTGCTGGACGCCCCGCTGCAGTCTCCTGGTCTGTTTGGCGACTCGGTCGAGGCGGTCGTCAACAGATATCAGGAGGCTCGCAGACAAACAGCTGCATTCCAACAATACCTCCCTCGCCGTGTCTATTCTTCTGAGGCTGCTGGACGGGAGCAGCCCAAACCACGTACCAGCTCCTCACGCCGCGAGGCGCAAAAAGCGAGCGTTGCTACCCGCACCCCTCCTGACAGATCAAGGGGGCGGGGTCAGCAACGTTCTAAGTCGGGGGCTTCTAAGACGAGGCCCGACCTGAGGGTCGTGCTGCAGTCAAAGAAGTCCTCGGCTAAATGGCCCTGACGGTTGTGGCTCAGGGCCGTTGAGGGCAGCCCCTCTCGGGGGAAAATGGGGTCCACCACATCATATGGTGCCCATTCTTCCTCGGGGCCCTCAGGAGACCAGTCAGCTAACTCGGTGCACTCGCGGTGCAGGTTGAGGCCTCGGGTGACACCTAGAATCCCCTCGTGGGACCTCGCTGTGGTGCTCGAAGCCCTCTCTCGGCCCCCATTTGAGCCTATAGAGGAGATTTCAGATCGCTTCCTTACAATTAAGACGGCGTTGCTGTTGGCTCTTACTTCTCTGAGGAGAGTAGGAGACCTTCAGGCCCTTTCAGTGGCCCCTTCCTATATCGACTTTGCGCCCGGTTTGGCCAAAGCGTTCCTCTACCCTAGAGATGGGTATGTACCGAAGGTCCCGACAGCAGTACCACAGCCAGTCATCCTACAGGCCTTTTACCCCCCTCCATTCGTGGAGAGCGACCATCAGAAGTATAACTGTATGTGTCCAGTGCGAGCACTGGACACATACGTCCACAGAGCTGCCCTGTGGCGAAAGTCAGAGCAATTATTTGTTTGTTATGGTCCCCCTAAGAGGGGCCTCCCTGCAACAAAGCCTACTATCAGTAGATGGATCGTGGATGCCATATCTACTGCATATGAGTCCTCTGGCCTCCCATCACCGATGGGCGTCAAGGCTCACTCAACTCGATGCGTGGCAGCCTCGAAAGCTCTGCGAGCAGGTGTCCCTATTCAGGACATCTGCAATGCAGCGGGTTGGTCCACCCCCTTGACCTTTGTTAGGTTCTACGAGTTAGACCTACGAGCCACTCCGGGCTCTTCTGTCCTAACCTGACAGCTACGTTATCCCTCGTGAGCCTGAGGGCCGAGGTAGATGCTTCCTCTTGCACTGGGTGCTCCCAGGCAGAGATGTAATTCCACTCGCGTCCTGGCAGTTTTCCAGGCGGAGCCATTCCAGCGTCCTGGCCAAGGTTTCCAGGCGCTACTTGTGTCCCCTCTTGTTCCAGGTACGCCCCGACAAAGGACTAATTTCTCCTCGTGTGCCTGAGGGCCGAGGAGAATGTCTCCCTCTCTGGCTGGTGACCAGACTAGGGTGCATGACCCAAACCTCGTAGGCTTGAGGGCCGAGGTTTATATTCCCTCTTCGCTGGGTGCGTCCCAGGCAGAGATGTAATTCCGCTCGCGTCCTGGCAATCTTCCAGGCGGAGCAACCTAGTGTTCTGGCAATTCCCAGACACTACCTGTCCCCCTACGTCTGGCTGGTCCCCAGACAGAGGTGGACTCTCTCCTCGTGTGCCCGAGGGCCGAGGCGGATCATATCCCTCTTCGCTGGGAGCTTCCCAGGCAGAGATGTAATTTCACTCGCGTCCTGGCAAAATTTCCAGGCGGAGCCAATCTAGTCCCTCTCGTGCTGGCTGTTCCCCAGACAGAGTTTGGACTACTTCTCCTCGTGCGCCTGAGGGCCGAGGTACACATCATTCTTCCTCTTGCACTGGGGTCTCCCCAGGCAGAGATGTTTCCCGCTCGCGTCCTGGCAGTTTCCCAGGCGGAGTACTTCCTCGTGAGCCCGAGGGCCGAGGTATATGCCATTCCCTCTTGCTCTGGCAAAATTTTTCCGGACAGAGGTGTAATATTTCTCGCGTCCTGGCAGTTTTCCCAGGCGGAGAACCTTCAGTGCTCCAGCAGATATGAGTATCTCCTGGCACTGTCCTCTTGTTCTGGGCTGGTTCCCCAGACAGAGAGGTTGTTCTGGCCTGATCCACCAGACCCAACGCTTCTTTCCTTTCCCTTCCCAGACAAACACCACTGGGCAGGAATTTGGAATTATGGGGAAGTTGGCATATCGTTCCCCAAAGCGTTGATGACGCAGTGTGAGTTCCCGAAAGGGAACGTCTCAGGTTACGTATGTAACCCTGGTTCCCTGAGGGAACGAGACACTGCGTCATGGACCATAATTTCCGCATTCCTGCCGCGCATCGCTTTATTCCTGGGAGCTGACGCCGGTTTGAAACGCACGTGCTTATATACTTCCTGGTCGCTTACGTCACCGCGCCAGTGACGTCACTCCCGTCGTTCTATTGGTTGTAGACTGATTCAGAGCGTGGTTCGCCAATGGCATTCCCCAAAGCGTTGATGACGCAGTGTCTCGTTCCCTCAGGGAACCAGGGTTACATACGTAACCTGAGACGTTTCTTTGCAACTAAAGAAAGAAAGACATGAACATCTTGGATGACATAAGGGTAAGTAAATTATTAGGAAATTTGGAAACTAATCCTTTAAGGCAAAAATGGCAGTTATACTCACAGTAGCTTTGGTTATATTATCTCAGTGGCTTTTTTTATTAGAAGAGTGGCCAGAATATTCTGTAAGAAGACCTGACCTATAAAATAAAAAATATATAAAAACACAGTGTCTGTGTTTGTGACCCTGTAGAGCTCTGTGGCCCCTGTCATTGCTTCAAAGACTCTACCTCTGGTGCTGAGAGCTGCCACGCCCACCTCACCTATCATCATGACACCAGCACCTACTATCACCGTGGTTACAACCCTTGGCAACACACTCCTGGCAAGCCCTCCTAGCTCAGATCCTCAGAAGTCTCCAGTAAACTTCCAACCGGTCATCCAAACAACCAATCAGGGAGCAGAGCCAGTGCGAATCATACCCAATAGCACCGTTGTTGTAAGTATTTCTCGAGCTGCTTTGACTATTTTGTTATAGAACAAAAAGAGTTTTGTTTTCTTATTCCCACTTGTTTTGCAAACTATATGTGAGTTGGGAGGCAATTTCAGGCTGTCTGATTTAATTTAGATCCCAAGAGCTCAGGGCTGGTTCTTTTAGGTTTTAGACACAATTGTTCTATTGCGTCTGCCTCTATTTGTGGCTTAAAGCAGTGGTTCTCAATCCTAGTCCTGGAGGACCCCTGCTCTGCACATTTTGCATGTCTCCCTTATTTAACACACCGGATTGAAATCATCAGCTCCTTAGTTCAGTTCATGGATCTCTCTCTTAATGAGCTGATGATCTCAATCAGGTGTGTTAAATAAGGGAGACATGCAAAATGTGCAGAGCAGGGGTCCCCCAGGACCAGGATTGAGAACCGCTGGCTTAAAGGGATAGCTCATCAAAAAATTAAAATTCTGTCATTAATTACTTACCCTCATATAGTTTCAAACCCGTAAGACCTTTATTCCACTTCAAAACACAAATCAAGAAACTTTGGATGAAGAGCATTCTGACCCTGCATAAACAGCAACGCTTCTGAAACGGTAGCAAGGACATCGTTAAAATAGTCCACGTGACATCAGTGGTTCAACTGTAATTTTATGAAGCTACAAGAATACTTTTTGTGTGCAAAAAAATTCAAATAATGACTTTATTCAACAATTTATTTTCTTCTGTGTTGGTCTTAGAAGCAATTGTTGAATTAAGTTGTTATTTTTTTCGTGTAGCTTCGTAACATTAAGGTTGAACCACTTGGACTATTTTAACGATGTCCTTACTACCTTTCTTGGTCTTAAACGTGTCAGTTACGTTGTATATGCAGGGTTAGAAAGCTCTTAGATTTAATCAAAAATATCTTAATTTGTGTTTTGAAGATGGATGAAGGTATTATGAGTTTAGAACAACATGAGGGTGAGTAATTGATGACATAATTTTCATTTTTGGGTGAACTATCCTTTTAAATAGTTAAAGTTATTTGTTGTAGGATGTGTGTTGGACAGGTTAGTGAAGTAAGGGTGTCTAAATGGGCGGTCTTGTCACAGGTGCAAGCTGCCTCCCAACCAATCAAAGTTCCTCAGTTTGTCCCACCAACCAGACAGACAACTCGGCTAGCCACTCTACCGCAGGTTTGTTTCCATAGAAACCCTTCACACCCTAATGCCTGGCTGGACTAGTGAAAACCCTCACTGCTGAGTGTTAGTGTGCATCTATGTGTCTTAGGTTTTTTTTTTTTCAACCGCAGGTGTTACTTTTCTGTGTGATATTTTCTTTATGCTCCACCTTGTTTTTCTTGCTCTGGATTTAATTTATTTGTGCTTGCATAGTGATGACATTTACAATCCCTGCTTTGGCTGTTGCTTTTGACCCTACTGTAAATTGATCCTTAACCCTGATCTCTTTCCAGTAGTATTCTGTGCTGTTGTATTCTCTGTTGTATATATTGTGTGTGGGTGTGTGTGTGTGCGTGTGCATATATGCTAGGTTTGGTTTGTATAAATCCTGCGTTTTATATTACATAGTGGTATACAAGTTTGGGGTCAGTAAGAATTTTTAAAAATGTTTTTGAAAGAAGTCACTTATGCCTACCAAGGATGCATTTGTTTGATCAAAAACTGGTCAAATATTAATTAAAATATATATATTTTTATATGAAAATGTAATTTATTTCTTTAATGGAAAAGCTGAATATTCAGCAGTCATTACTCCAGTCTTCAGTGTCACATGATTCCATTTTATTTATTTGATAAATAGTTTAAAACCACAGCTTTTATTTAAAAAAAAAATGTTTTAACATTATAAATATCTTTAAAAATATTCATTAAAAATCTTACTGACCTCAAACTTTAGGTAGTAAATATCACAAAGAAATATAGTAATTTGTATAATATGTGACCCTGGACCACAAAACCAGTTTTAAGTAACACCGGTATATTTGTAGCAATAGCCAAAAATACATTGTATGAGTCAAAATTATGGACTTTTCTTTTATGACAAAAATCCTTAGGATATTAAGTACAGATCATGTTCCATGAAGATATTTTGTAAATTTCCTACTGTAAATATATCAAAACCTATTTTTTAATTAGTAATATGCATTGCTAAGAACTTCATTTGGACAACTTTAAAGGCGATTTTCACAATATTTTGATTTTTCCAGATTTTCCTATCTCGGCCAAATATTGTCCTATCCAAACCATACGTCAATGAAAAGCTTATTTATTCAGCGTTCAGTTGATGCATAAGTCTCAATTTTGAAAAAAAAAATGACCCTTATGACTGGTTTTGTGGTCCAGGATCACATATAATCATTTTAGCTGGAAATTTATTAAAAAATGCTTCATATGTTAAGTAATGAAAAGTTTTATTTTTAGTTTTGTTTTATTTCTCTTTTTATTCAGAACTTGATAGATGCATTATTCAATATAACAAATAATTAAACATTGATTTATTTAAATTCATTATAATATATGACCCTGGACCACAAAACTAGTCATAAGGGGGTCCATTTTTTAAAATTGAGATTTACACATCTGGAAAATGAGGGTGCAAAAAAAAAGTTTCAAGTTTAAAGTTGTCCAAATGAAGTTCTTAGCAATGCATATTAATAATCAAAAATTAAGTTTTTATATATTTATGGTAGGAAATTTACAAAATATCTTCACTGAACATGATCCTTTCTTAATATCCTAATGATTTTTAGCATAATAATAATAAAAAAATAGATAATTCTGACCCATACAATGTATTGTTGGCTATTGCTACAAATATACTTGTGCTACTTAAGACTGGTTTTGTGGTCCAGGGTCACATATTATAAAATGAGTCAATAAATAGACAACTTTAAGTTATGTTTGAGTGGAGCTTGTGTTAGTGGTATTGTGGAATAGTAATGTAGGGAACGTCTTTCTGTAAGACTGAAATCTTGATGTGAAAGAGCTGCTGTGTTAAACTGCTGAGTTAAGCATTGCTTTTCTGATACCTCTGTCATTTTTTTTATTTTATTATTTTTTTTTTTTTACTGCTTTTTGTCCACTTTTCATTTTCTCCAGTCATTCCACAAATAATTATTTTCTTTTTCCTGTGTGTGTGAGCAGGTCAGGCCAAAACCTCCAGTATCTTTGTCTCCAGCTGCTGGTCAGGTTTCTGTGCACACCTTACAGTCACCGGTGTTACTGAGCACTGCCCTTCCTTCCTCTGGTCACGTCCAGCAGATGCGTATCCTCAATGGCCTGCCCTGCCCCAACAGCTCGAACAACACAAGCATCCTGATCTCCCCATCTACACACACGCAGCTGTCTGTGCAGACACACACACAGCAGTTACCTCACAACAGCCCAAGCTCTGACAACACGGTAAGGGAAATTCACACTTAATGTATTTGGGTTTAAACATTCATTAGCACATTTCTTTAAGGAAAGTCAGTTCACTCAGAAGCCATCTTAGTCTGTCTCTTTCTAATGTTGCTTTTTTTTAAAGAATACTTTGTATTCAGCAGCTAATTGAATTTACATTTATTAATTAGATTAATTTTTTCATTGACTTTGATAATTGATGACAATTAGAATTGTTTCTTACGCACCAAATTAGCATACTAGACTGATTTCTAAAGTATCATGTGACACTGAAGACTGTAATTGCCATCACAGTAATAAATTACATTTTAAAATATATTCAAATAGAAAAGAGTTATTTTAAATTGTTGTAATATTTCACAACAATAAACTTTTTATGGTATGTTTGCAGTTTTAGTGAGCATAAGAGACTTCTTTCAGAAACATTTAAAAAACTGCAAACTGTTAAATAAACTGTAGTTTTTGTATAAATGCTTCTTTGTTTCTGCTTCAGATACCCGCAGTGGAATATGGGACAGAGCCAAAGACTTCATTGCTCATCTCTCCAGACACGCCTACACACACTTCACCTCCACTGTCTTTAGATACGCCATCTTCACCTGCCCCCACCAACACACACACTCCTTCCTCCAAACATCAGGAGAGTCCTCTGGTAAAATACATTTATGTTTTCATCACAGTTTATAATGACGATAATAAGAAGTATGGTGATGTAAATTATGATGATTACTTAGATAATGACACACGTTCTTTCCACAGAAACTGGCTTTCATGTTGTCTCTGGGACTGGTCACGCGCGACTATTTAGAAGGTCAGGAGAAAGAAATGAGTCTGTGTGTGGGTTTGTTTATGTGCATGCAAGTGTATTGACCTTTCCCGCTTTTATTTGTGTAGAAATTCAAAGCAGGCGTCAAGAACGCAAGAGACGAACAACAGCAAATCCAATATACAGCGGAGCCATGTTTGAACCAGAGGTAACAAACACACACACACACACACACACATTACAGAAATAGCCCACCTAAAAATTAAAATTACCCCATGATTTACTCACCCTCAAGCCATCCTAGGTGTGTATGACTTTCCAATATCAGACAAATACAGTCAGAGTTATATTAAAAATACCCTGGCTGTTTCAAGCTGTATAATGGCAGTGAATGGCTGTTGAGATTTTGAACTCCAATAAAGTGCATCCATCCATCATACAATGTACTCCTCATGGCTCTGAGTGGTTAATATAATCTTCTGTTAGTGAATGCGTTTATGTAAGAAAAATTATATATATATAAAAGAAGTACTAGATTGTGTTTTAAGTTTTAAATATAGATATTTTTCTTATACAAATGCATCAGTTTGATTTAGAGGGCCATGTGGAGCACTTTTTATGATGGATGAATGCACTTTATTGGACTTCAAAATCTCACCAGCCATTCACTGCTATTATAAAGTGCATGCATCCATCATAAAAAGTACTTCATATGGCTCTGGGGGCTTTAAAATCGCATTTTGAAACAAATTGATGCATTTGTGTCAGGAAAATATCCATATTTAAAACTTTATAAACCATAATCTCTAACTTCTGCTAACTGTCGTACGCACGTTTACGAGAGAGTGGCGTTCCAGTGTATGATGTAGGACTTAGAGTAAGCGCCGGTGACGGACGTGGAGAGAGCAAAACAAAACATGGGTCACGAATTAGAAGTACAGAATGAGGATTTGTATAGAAAAATGTCAGAGGATTTCGTTACAAGCCAAGAGGAGACTTTTTTTTTCTTTGCTGTAAACAAAACTTGTTTCTTGGATCATATTTTCACTGTGGTTTACGCTACAATTACGTCCTGCATCACCTGCTGGAACGCCACTTTCTTGTGAATGAACATTAAGATTATGCTTTATAAAGCTTTAATAATGAATATTTTTATTACACAAACACATCAATTTGCTTCAGAGGGCCTTTATTAACTCCCTGGAGCCATGTGGAGTACTTTTTATGATGGATGGATGCATTTTATTGGACTTCAAAATCTCAACAGCCATTATAAAGCTTGCAAGAGCCAGGACATTTTTTTAATATAACTCAGAATATATTCGTCTGAAACAAGAAAATCATATACAGCTATGATGGCTTGAGGGTGAGTAGATTATGGAGTCATTTTCATTTTTGGGTGAACTATCTATTAAAAAAGAGTTCAGTTTCAACTCATTGGAAAAATCCAATGGAATAAACCATTTTTTTATTTACATATCCATGCTTCTGTGTGTTTCAGCGGAAGAAGAGCTCAGTGTCATATCTGAGTTCCATAAACCAGTCTAGCAGGAAGATAGGTGAGTTCAGCCAATTACGCTGTCTTTCTGTGCATATATTAGATACTCTGCTTGCCAAAATTAAAGTATAGACATCACAGGTTGTTAGAGGTGTTTGCTAAGGCAAGCATCACTGTTGCTTTCACTCATACTTTAGGGATTTGACTTGTCTTCCACCATTTGTGCCACTGACATTAATGTCGCAGTTTAAATGATGTGGCAACAGATAATTTCTTCTTCTATATTTTAACACATATTCAAGTGTAAAAGATTATCGAAAATTAAAAACTAGGGCAGAGACTTATAATATATACATTGGTTGTTGATTGGATTGGAGCCAGACCTGCATGGAAGTTTGCAGTAGATTGTAAGAAAAGGGCTGAGCATTTAATTTGAAGGTCAAAAAGACATGTTTCGTCAGACAATGTAAAAAGCCAAATTTAAATGTTTCAGGTTGAAATCTAAATGCAAATGAGTTTTCACAACACTGATATTATTCATATCTGTGAAATGTGACTTAACAACCACATTGAATTGTCTAGTTTTATTGCTCTAAAAATTACTAGCCAGTTATTATTCAGTGCTTTAAGCCCGTTTTCTACACCTCTCATCCTGAACTGATCCACTCTGCTTTACTCCCATCAGTCAGTCTCTCTCTGTCTCACACAAGCACACATTCAGCAGTAATGACTGTTTGATTATGTAATGTGCTTACAGGCACTCTGCTGTGGAGTGGCCCTGGAGTGTATGTGTGAGGCAGAAAGAAATGACCCTGCAGTGTGTTAAGTGGGATAATGACTGTCTTCAGGCTGCTGTAAAAGTGTATACATTAGTAAAAGACTCAGACAATGTTCACAGCCTACTTTATAGATTTACAATTAGGAGAGTTGTGCACATCTTAAAGGTGCGACAATACTGCATCGTTAGTGTACCATTAGCACTAGTATTGGCCAAACTCAAGTACAAAAACTCAAAAGGCAGCATTGCAGTTGACCAAATTTATCTCTTGATACTTTTGATATAGCCAGTCAAATATTAAAGGGGTAGTTTCGTTTAATTTAGTCAACCTTATCAAGTTGTTCCAAACATGTTTGACTTGCAAAGATATTTTAAAGAATTGTTCAATTGTTTTTGTCCATATAATGAAAGTCAGACAGGTCTTAAACAACATTGGACTTATTAAGTTTCAATGTATGGACAAAAAAATTGAGGGATTCTTCGAAATAACAGTGAGTAAATGATAACAGTTTCCATCTTATGGTATATGCTAAATGCGCAATATCTCTTGATTTATGATGCTGCATATTCACTTAAAAGCTCGTCTTAACATTTGACAGCATCTGTGTTAGCTGTAGATGAAAATAAGCTTGTTGATGCCTGATAAGCTTCTTTGAATCATTGCCCTCTGATCCTTCTTTGTTATTGGCATTTCTTATCCCCATCTGCCTAAATGTAAAGCCGTCTGCCTTTATCAGCTGATCAGAGGCCAGCTTTTGCAGAATGTGTTGTTACCCAGCATGCAATGCTTCCTTTTGTGAATCTAACGTTGCTCTTTCCCTCCCGACCACCATCGCACCACCCCCACCCGCTCCTTCCTGCTACCCTAGCCAATGAGGACAGCTTGTCAGAGGTATGCTACACCAATGTTTTTTCTTCCCTTCCTTTTCATTTTCTTTTTCTTTTCTTTTCTGTTTTGTTTGTCCTTTGTTTCATCTCACCCAGGTCGCCTTTCTAAAAACTGCAGTATTGTGGAGCGGGGGCCCCTCCCCCCAACCACCAGCAGCCATCATTCTACCTCCCCAGACCTACAGCGGCCCACCACGGGCAGCCCATTCTCCCCTGCCCTCTCACTCACCCTTCCATCACATTCACCCTCACCCAGCCCCAGCTCAGCAGGGGATGTAAGTAGCTGTGATAGTCCACTACAGTTACTGAGACACAATTCAGACTTCCCTATCCCAATGTTCACCGTGCTAACCAGCGACATCTAGTGGTAGCGGAGGTGAATTAAGAGTCTCAGGTAACTGAGAGATTCATTGCCGTTCACTCACGCACTCATAATTCATTTGTACCATGCCATGTCATGTTTCACATTTGTCACTGGTCTTACAAAGCAGGCAGTCGTTTTAGAGATAACTGGTTATATTTTTTCAACATAGAGACTTTTAATATGAATGGCACTGTAATTTTGGAGCAACATTTTATGAAATTGAAGACAAAGCGGCTGCTTTTTTACTCAGACCAACCAAAAAAGCTCAATTTAGAATGGAATAGACACTCCTAAGTATGAGGTTTTGATTGACGAGTCAGTATTTAGCGGCTGGAGTGGGCAGCATCTCATATTTGATACTTGCTAATCATCTGGGTGTCATGCAGCTCTACCTAAACCGTTAAAACCATGGGTTTAAGCCCACAATTTTGCTGCTTAAGACCCCTTAACTAGGAAGAAATTGATGCAGGACCTAATATTTATGCCAAATACTGAAAACCAGAAATTTACATCAAGACTGCTCGAAACTTTGTAAGTTAAGGTAGTCTCATGTCTTTCCACTTCATTTGTTTTTACTACTATGCATTCATTTTCACATTCATTTTGAGTGTTTGTTTTTTTGTGTATTATTTTGAATGCAGTCTGTGAACTATTGTGGTTTTTTTTTTTTTGTATAATTCAGTTATATGTTTTCTTCAGATTCTGCAGAAGGAAGATGCCATTGAGTGGCCAGGAACTCTTGCTATTGTCCATTCCTATATCTCCTATAAAGCAGGTGAGGAGTTTTCGCATATGACTAATGCTATCTAGTAGGGATACACCACTACCACTTTTTCCAAGTACTCGGCCGATACCGATACTTTTATTTTTGGTACTTGCCGATACAGAGAACCAATATTTTCATTGCATTGTACATTTTTTAAATATTGTGTACAGAAACCAAAAGAACATGTATAATGTTAGTTGGTTAATTTAATTTTTTAAATAGATACAGTCAAACCAAAAGTTATTTAGACACTTTAACATTTCTTACATTATCACAGTTTATTCACTATAGTTTAGAAAATGGTAATAAAATATGACAAGAACTCAGAGTTAATCTGTGTCAAAACAAATTCATCTTGATAGTTTTAGATAAATTTGATAGAAAGGTATGTAGTAGATTACAATCCACCAAAAATCAATACTTTGTCAGGCCACCCTTAGCCTCGGTGACAGTCTGTAGTCTTCTGGGCATGCTGTCAACCAGGTTTACGCAAAACCTGAACATCAATTTCTTCCCAGACACGATCCTAATAATTTTTCCCAAATTTGTATCAATTTTACTGGTAGTCCACTGTATGAAGAATTGAATATGTCCAACTTTATTTTGCTATCCTCACTTACATAAATTAACTGTAGTGTCCTGCACCCACTAGTAAAAATGTAAAAAAAATTATATCTGGTCTCTGAACTTTCACTGTTAATTTTTATTTTTGTGTGGTACATGTACTATGGTACATCTTTAATTTAATAGAATTAGATCAGCTCCATTGCAGCAGCTTAGTACTGTAATCACACGTTTTGCTGTAATAATGCAGGGAAGCACTCATTATAAATCTCCGAACTGTGATATTTATAGAAATATAAGTTATGTTTATTTCATATGAAACATGCTGCGATTTATATTACAAAGCAAAGCAAGCAAAGTTTGACTTTTGCCATAAAGTCATGTATGCTTAAAACTGCAATCTGTAACTTTTTTCTTTTTTTTTTTGTTAAAAATGATCAGAAATCAATATTTGAGCAAGTACATAACTAGCCAGTGTTCAAAACTATTGCCTTACTTTAGCCTGATTCACAACGATTAGCTTATTATTAATGTTTTCTAATTTGAGTGGTAGGTTTTCATGAGAAATTCAAGCATGCTTCTGCATCATTACGTCACGTCTGTAAACATAAAGAAGTTGTCCCGGCTACCAGGCTATTGCATGGATCAGGTGTGGATCATTTATAGTCTTTTTTCACAGCATCTGGAATAATTAAATGTACAATTTTGATTGCCAATTGTTATCCAGAAAATTATGTGTTTATGAAACATGTGAATGAAATTAAATTATTCCAGTTTTAAATGTGCTTCTGATTACAGATAGCTTGGGATTACATGGGATTTGCATTTTAAAGAGAGACAGTTCAAAGGAAGCATAGTTTGCTTTTCAAGTTAAAAGAATTTCTTAATATGAAATTCAAATGGTATGACATTTAGATATTAGACTGTACAGAAATTGAAATGAGCTGGTCAGAACAAATGTGGCAGACTTATTACTCACTTGTTCAGATTACAATATACAGTGAAAATTCTGTTTCTATTTGGGAATCAATTCTATTCTATTTGGGTCATATGCATTGTTTTACTTGCTTGTTTTTGACATATCTGACTAAACTACAAACTTTCCAGTGATGTCTGTGAGAAAGGGATATCCACTCGACACGCTCTCACATCTGCACCGCCATGCGCTCAGTCCACTCAGCATGCTTTGCTCATCAGCTTGCGCACAATAGCTATACAGGCATTAATACTGAATGTTTAACATTATATTAATTGCATACATATAATTCGTAGACATCCTTAATCTCTAATAACTCTGAATTTGCTGTCTGTTGTCAGTGTTTTTTGTCTGAATCTGGCACTTATCATATGCTGTGTGATATCGCTGTTAATATCGAGGCATTTTAACAAGTACAAGTACTGAAGCTCAGTATCGGTGCATCCCTACTATCTAGAAAAGTGAACCTGCAGTGATAAGATTGTTTAAACATATCTTGAGTTAGGAGTTTAAATGGAGTCTCTTGTTATGAGTTTCTTATGAAACACACCAAAGTCTGATTTTTGGAAAAACTGTCTTATAAGTGTAAAATGCAACTATAGAACACAACCACAGCCACTTTTTATGCTTGGTTGTGGAAGTATTTTTCTTCGTTTTCTTAATTCTTCTTCTTCCAGTAATTGATTTACTTGGACTGTCATTACTCCCTTTAATTATGTTCAAAATGTTGCAATAAAAAAAAAAAACACAGACATTGTAGAAAGGAGCCTACACATCAGCTTTGCTTAAAAATATAAAGATACATTTAATTTTGACTAATTTTAAATTGTACTTTTGGTCGCCCACGAAATTGGTCATACCATTGATAGTTGAAGTCGCTGAAGTAAATACGCTAGTAAACCTGGCTCTTTCAAGAACATGCATGGACTCATGGAATAAGAAAGGACATAACATATGTTTCTTAAAGGGATAGTTTACCCAAAAATGAAATGATTAAATAAAAATAAAAAACCCTCATGTTGTTCCAAACCCGAAAGACCTTTGTTCATCTTGGAAACACAAATTAAGATATTTTTTAGAGAGCTTTCTGACGCTGCATAGACAGCAACGCAACTACCATGTTCAAGGCCCAAAAAGGTAGTATGAACATTGTTAAAGTTGTCCATGTCACATCAGTTGTTCAACCTTAAATGGTTAATTCACCCAAAAATGACATTTCTGTCATTAATTACTCACCCTCATGTTGTTCCAAACCTGTAAGACCTTTGTTTGTCTTCAGAACACAAGTTAAAATATTTTTTGATGAAATCCAAGAGCTTTCTGACCCTCTATAAACAGCAAGGGAAATAAGGACCCAGAAAGGTACCAAGAATAACGACAAAATAGTCCATGTGACATTAGTGGTTTAATCATAATTTTATGAAGCTATAAGAATACTTTTTGTGCGAAAAAACAAACAAAAATAACAACTTTATTCTACGACAGCAGCATGCGTTGTTTACACGTGTGGAAAGTGCGCACATGTTTCACGATACTCTCCAAGATGGCACTAGGCTTACACAGAGGAGAAAAATTGTTGAATAAAGTTGTTTTTGTGTTTTGTTTTGTTTTTTCACACAAAAAGTAATCTTGTAGCTTGCGAACCTCTGATGTCTCATGGACTATTTTGTTGATATTCTTGGTACCTTTCTGGGCCTTGAACGTGAAAGGACCCTTACTGTCTATGGAGGGTCAGAGAGCTCTTGGATGTCATCAAAAATATCTTAATTTGTGTTCTGATGATGAATGAAAGTCTGACGGGTTTGGGACAACATGAGGGTGCGTAATTAATGACAGAATTTTCATTTTTGGGTGAACAAACCCTTTATTATTTTATTAAGCTTTTTTTGTGTACAAAGAAAACAAAAATAATGACTTTATTCAGTAAATATTCTCTTCCGTGGCAATCTTCGATGCACTTTCAACACAGTACTACAACATATGGATGTGCATTCCTCTGCTTATAAACAAGGTGCAGCGCATCCTGGCTCCAAACGCATACGTGGTACTGTCATGAATGTGCATCAAATATTGAGAGGGAAAAGAAGAAATTGTTGAATAAAGTTGTTATTTTTGTTTTCTTTGCACACAAAAAGTATTCTCGTAGCCTGATAAAATTAAGATTGAACCACTGATGTCACATGGATTATTTTATCGATGTGCCTACTACCTTGCTGGCCCTTAAACGTGGTAATTACATTGCTGTCTATGCAGGGTCAGAAAGCTATGAAATGATCCCCCTGACTGCCACAACTTGTGCTGACTGTTGGCTCCAGCAGAAGCCTCCATGATCGATCAATAACCTCTGTTCTCATGGTAGATCTTTTTCAAAAGGGTTCTACAGAATTGTTAAAAATCAATTTCTCTGTGGGGAAAATGAATGCCATTTTTACTTCCAGAACCCAACTTGCATGTTCTGTTGAGATTTAAACATACACTCATTTCCCTGCAGCTAAAGAGGGAGAGAAAGATCGTCTGAAGAGATGGAGCACAGAGCTGCGGCAGGAGAGAGAGACTCTGGAGCACAGAATTGGGCAACTCAGCAACTCTTTAACAGTGAGAGAATTCTCAAGTTCATATCAACTTTTGCTTTGCGCAATGAGTCATACCTCTGAAATTACAAATCTGATGCGTTCATTTATTATCCCGGGCCTCCAGAAGGCCTGTTACATAACTATTTAATGTTGAGATTTTGGTAGTATGAGTCAGCAGTACTGTGTCCTCTCTTCCCACACAGAGATGTATGGACAGCAAGAATAGCGTACTAACCCAGCAGAGAGAGATGGAGGCTTCACTTGAGAAAATGAGAGGGCTGGTGCGTCTGATCAGAGGGATCCAGTTTTCTCCCTTCATCTGCCCTGGGGCCATGGCTAACGGAGAAACACCCCACAATGCAGCTTCCAAACCCAGCAGCTCCAGTGCGCTCACCACAGACACAAACAACAACACAAATAGCCCAACAAGCTCCCCAGAAGCTACGCTGATCATCAGCACCCTCACAAACACGAGCGATACCTTAAAGCAGATTGCCATGAATAATAACCCAGAGGCTGTAGGTGCGAAGAGCGAGGAGAGCGTACAAATCAACAGCACGTCCAGAGTCAAGAGCGAACCCACAAATACAAACGCCGCAGCCTTCAGCAATAACAACAGCAGCAGCCAGGCGGTTCTCAGTACCAACGGAACCATGTCCGCAGGAGAGGAGAACACAAGGAAACATAAAAACAACAGTGACCTCGGCGTCATCCCACAGGCCCTCCTCGGCTCAATCGTACCCCTTACGGAAGTGACAGAGGGGGTGAAATAGCATCGACTACGCCGCCGCAGTTGGGGCCCGAAGCGTGCCAGTTAACAGTGTTGTTGTTTCGTGTTGTTGTTTCATCTCTTGTATCTATGAGGGAAAGAAAATCCATAGTGCCATTTACTACATGCAGGAAGGAGGTTCCTAAAGTACCAGCAATGTGTATGCTAACGCATGCACACCGAAAAGATTTCTACAAAGAATAATGATATAGAAAAGAGTAATAAAATTTAAAGATATCACACCATTGTGTGCCTGATACAGTTGCCATAGCACCTCTGAGTGGGAAAG
Source organism: Garra rufa (assembly GCF_049309525.1). Taxonomy (NCBI): domain Eukaryota; kingdom Metazoa; phylum Chordata; class Actinopteri; order Cypriniformes; family Cyprinidae; genus Garra; species Garra rufa. The sequence goes on from NC_133363.1 coordinate 35,638,219, forward strand.
CTTCTGAAGGCTGGATCGGGTGAAGGTCTCGTCCTGCTAGATGAGTAGTGCAGCTTCCTATCAGGTCCTGTAGCTCTGATCTAAGACATAAGATATGACGTGTCGAGGAGTTCAGCGTCCGTTTTGTCTGTGAAACGCAACCGAGGTGCAGTTGTTTCGTCTAGTTTTCAGTTGTTGCGTCTCCTGGAGCGCAAAAACAGGTTCTTTATCACACACTGACAGAACTACAGGTCTTCCAGGCGTTCTTCTGGAGGTTTAACTCTTATCATTTGCATTTGTCTATTTTGTGGGGTTTTTACAAACCGAGACATTTCTGTAAATATGTTTTGCTATTTTTTACACGACCTTATTTATAATTTTCTTCTTTCTTACGAAGATATTCCGTAGTTCTGTTCTGCCAAATAATCGATGCCACAGGGAACTGTTCTTTTACGTTACTCTGAACATTAAATAGATATTTAAGAGTAGTAGAGTAGTATTTGTAGTGTCAGTCCTGAAGTGTCTGTGAGGTAAATTCTGACCATGCCTTATCTACTGAACAGATGTGATTTACTGAGAGCGCAGTTCAGGCGCCGTCACAGAAGGGAATGATTTGAGATGTCTCTCATATCGCCCTCACTCCATTTTCCACATCCAGAGGAATTTTTTATTTTTTATTTACCCGGACTGTAGCAGGGGTCTCATGCCTTGGGAGGAATCATGCAGTCAGAAATATCCCATAAAACCGGTATGCCAGTAACGGTATGCTTATGGGCCAATTTAAGGGCTTCTGTTCTGTATCGTTTTAACACACTTTACTACACTGTTCTGTTAACCTGTCCAAAAGCACAACACAGCAGGCGTACGTTATACGTACTTTACCATTGTCTCCTAGGGGCTCTTCTGTTATCGCTTTGCATTTCTCTAACCATATCGGAGCTCTCGACGCTCTCTCACCGCTGTGTGTTTCACAGTGTGTGACTGCACATGAACAAGCACAGACAAACACACCAGACCAGTTCTAACACCTGAGATACAGCCGCGGTAGCATTAACACTGTATCATGTGCCAAGACGACACTTCCGTAGTGTTTTTTTTTAAAGCACAAGAAATAATTCAGAAACACGGTGGTGTCAAACACGCTTTTGATAAAAGACAAATATCTAGTGTTTATATCTTCATTTCAGGTTTGTGAGTGTTTTCAATGCTGAACGTGCAGCTCTGGCCTGCTGTAGCCTCTGTGTATTGGTTGCCTTAAGTTCGATAGACTATGTTAGGCTGTTTCATCGTAGTGTTATGACTTGTCGGTGTCTTAGAGTCAGTTGTCAGCAAAACGAGTGCGTATTTTTCCCTTTTCGGAAACAACCTACTTTATCATCCAGTGTGTGATCATTCAGGTTGTGTTAGTGAGGACAGTGCCTGCGCTGCCTATAGTGAATCTGACCACTACACTCTAAAGTGCTTACGTCTTATATCAAAACACGAAATAAATTGCTGGTTTGTTCGTTCCCCTTTTTATGATTCCATCCCGGTCTGATGATCTGGGTATCCGCCCCTCATTTTATACCGCATCTGCAATCAGAAGTATTCACACAGTTTGTCCGACAAAAGTTTATACTAAAACATACTTTATCGAAAATTCCAAAGTGACATGTGGAGAAGCTGCGTTCTGTTTGGTGGTTTAATGGTATGTCAGGTTTTCTAGTGTATTGAAAAAAGAAAGAAAAGGGAAGAGAGAACCCTTACATAAATGCACATCAGATGTGACATTTGCAAATGTCATCTCCCGTCCTTTAGGGCCAGATGTGGTTTAGTAGGACCGACAGTGCTTCTGTGACAGATGTTCTCTGATGAGATAGATGGGAATCTACTGTGTCTCCTCATTCATGTTCCTTACACATGAGAATTGGGTATTGTGTCCTGAAGTGTGTGAAATCGGATCTCCTCAGATATTAAGTGTTTACCGAGAGCTCAGGCTTTTGTTCACGTTTTCAAGTAATGCTCATATTTTTACACCTCATGCTGTTACCTCATTCAGGTTGATGAAACCCTCAAGTCAAATGGAGGATAGATTATTGCATCGTGCTTAATCTAATGTCCTTAACTATAAATTTAAGAACACTATTTACATCAATTTGTTGTATAAAAAGTGTCTAGATTATTTCATGATAGTTTTTCAAAGGGATGTGTATTGCTCTTTTGTTTCATTTTACTTTTTTACATTTTGTATGTTTTGTTTCTTAATCTTGTGTGTTGCCTGATGTCTGTTTACCTTTTCTCATAGAAGTCCATGTGTAAGTTATTTGAATATACAACTTCATGAATTCGTTCTGTTGAGGAGGCTGGATATTGCTGGAGCATTTGATCAATTTGTATTTATTTATTTTTACCATTTTTGCTAAATAAAATTGTAAATTAAACAGTCTGTTTTTCTAGATCTGTTTTACATTGAAGCAGCAAATGTATACATTTGTAACACTGTCATACAATACATGAACAATTACTACAAAGTTTAGCATTATGATACAGTCCTGTAACCCATTTTACTCCACAGAGTGGATTGTGCACAGGACTGCCAGGACACAGTAAGCCTAAAAACAGCTGTGTAAAATAGAAAAACACCATATAATTGGTTCTGTTCCCACATGACATTTCAATCTCATAGAGGCACATGAGAATGAAATTGGATCAAAAGAGCATCAAAATACCAAGTCTGATCATCTGCCACATGGTGCTTCATCTGCCATTTTAAGCATGACATAATAATACTAGACAAGCTCAGTCTATCAGAATGAATTTGGTGCCTATAAATATACATGTATGACTTCTCACAGATTTCAGTTTAAATACAGAATGAATGTTGCACTGAAATGACATAATTTACAGTAAAAGTGATGCAAAAGAGGTATACTGAATGTAAGAGGTAAAATGGATCCATTTTAAATGTTGAAATACTTTTCTTAAACCAGTTTAATGCACAGAGAGGTTGACTTACTGTAGAGTATTAGCTTTGTTCTGTTTGTTGGTCCAGCATATACAGTTAAGGTCAAAAGTTTACATACCCCTTGAAGAATCTGCAAAATGTTAATTATATTACCAAAATAAGAGGGATCATACAAAATGCATGTTATTTTTTATTTAGTACTGACCTGAATAAGATATTTCACACAAAATATGTTTATATATAGTCCACAAGAGAAAATAATAGTTGAATTTATAAAAAAAAATGACCCCGTTTCTATAGTGTACATACACTTGATTCTTAATACTATGTTGTTACTTGAATGATCCACAGCCAGGTGAAAACTTTTGAACAGATGTTTAAATTTTCTTATTTTGCCTAAATATATTTTCTCCATATAGTACTGCCCTTCAAAAGCACCAGAGGATACTTGCATGTTTCCCAGAAGACAAAATAAGTTCAATTTACCCTGATCTTCAAATTCCAAAAGTTTTTACCCCCGGCTCTTCTGTAGCATCAGTGAGCGTTTGAATCTTCTGTAATAGTTGCATATGAGTCCCTCAGTTGTCCTCAGTGTGAAAAGATGGATCTCAAAATTATAGAGGCATTGTTGGAAAGGGTTCAAATACACAAAAATGCTAAAAAAAAAATAAAAAAAAATAAAAAAAAGCTAAAAAAAAATACTACGAATTTGTGGGACCTGAAGGATTTTTCTGAAAATCAGCAGGCAATTTAACTGTTCAGGACAAACAAAGAAACTCATGAACAACTATCACTAAACAAACAAAACAAAACAAAAACACAGCTGTAGATCATTCAGGTAACAACACAGTATTAAGAATCAAGTGTATGTAAACAGGGTTTTTATATTTTTATAAATTAAACGATTATTTTCTCTTGTGGACTATATGTAAACATCTTTTATGTGAAATTCAGGTTAGTAATAAATAAACAATAACATGCATTTTGTATGATCTCTCCTATTTTGGTAAAATAATTAACATTTAGCAGATTCTACAAGGTGTAAGTAAACTTTTTACCTCAACTGTAAGCGTCTGGCTTAATCAGTTGCAAAAGTTTGAGATGAGACTACCTGTTTGTCCAAACAATGGAAGATAGTGTTTTAACAGTTATTATTTTCACAATTCAGTTTGTTCCTGTCAATGACACATAAATTACATACTCCACCTTTAAAAACATGCTGCTTTTTGCTGTCTGTCATAAACACACACAGAGATAATAATGTCCATGGCAATATTTGGAAATCCAAAAGGCACTTGCTGTCACGCCAGGATACAGCACTACGGTTGTCATGCTTGCGCGGCGTTTAGTCTTTCTGGTCACCACTGCATGGTTTTACTCCGTGTGAGTTTGTTTTTGAGCGCATGTCTCATCTGCAGCATTCGTGAGCGCTTATCCATAGCCAGCAGGTGGCGCTGAAACTCCTGACGCACTTCACGCACCAGCTGCCCGAACGCGGCCTCCACTGCTGAAGCGTCCTCAGCTACAGACAGCTCAAAGAAACTGCACCTACAGCACCAGTGAAATCCTAACTTTAACACACACAGCCAAAACCTTCGAATTGAAATGAAGCTATTTAAATCAACCTGAAGATCATATAAGTGCGCTCAAACTTCTGGTAATGGAGGGATAAAATCACAGTTTTTGGTATAGATAGATATACAGATAGATAGAAATATGTGTCCCACTCTCTCATAGCTACAAGGTGTGAGTAGCCCATCATTTTGAGGTAAATGTGTTCAAAAGTCAGTTTGTGTCACTTTTCCCGAACAAACTTTTTTGGGAGTTATTTTTATAACATTTAGTTTTTATATGTGCACCACTGTTTGGAACTGTGCTAGCTAACCATGTTTTGATTAGCATCTTAAAGCAGGTTCAAAAGTATCTAAAATTGTCACTACCGAAATATTTGGTGGTGTTTTGGACTTTTTTTTTGGGAGTTATCCCATAAAATTGTCACTACTTAAACAGTCATGACCAAAACATGTCATCGTTTCATAGTGACAAAAGGGAACACATAATCCTCATATTTGGGGAAAATAAACAAAGCTTTTTACAAAGAAAAACAGGATGCAAAATACAACTTATTTCATAAATTACACTTTAAATATTGTTTAAAATTGAACTGTTACTGATTTACCTGTGAAACAAAATGAATAAAATAGAAAAAAATTACAATGTAGATGTAAGCAAAATCCTATTAGGTCAATATAACGCTTCTAATTAAATTATTATTACTGTTTCGGGAGTGAAAAATTTGGTGACATAAAATTTTTGAGACAATAATTTATAAACTTCATGAAAATACACAATTACTAGAAATGTGTACCTTGGATATTATACAATTTGCATACACACAATTTTTTTTGGAAAAAGACATTTTTTTTAAGATGTTTCCAACTCTGACTTTGGACCAATTCACAGACCAATATATATATATATATATATATATACACATACACTACCGGTCAAAAGTTTGGGGTCAGTAAGAGTTGTAATGTTTTTAAAGAAAGTCTCTTATGCTCACCAGTGCTGCATTTATTTAATCAAAAATATAGAATAAAACTGTAATATTGCGAAATGTTATTACAATATAAAATAATGGTTTCTATTGTAATATACTTTAATTTTAATTTAATTTATTCCTGTGATGCAAAGCTGAATTTTCATCAGCCATTACTTCAGTCTTAAGTGTCACATGATCCTTCGGAAATCATTCTAATATACTGATTTATTATTAGAATGATCTATATTGGATCTATATTGGATTATATATTGCAACAGTTGCCCTGCAAAGTATTTATTTAGAAATTGTGATATTTTTCAGGATTCTTTGATGAATAAAAAGCTCAAAAGAACAGCATTTATTCAAAATATAAATATTTTCTAACAATTTAAGTATTTGCTATCACTTTTTTATCAATTTAACACACCCTGGGTGAATAAAACTATTAATTTCTTTCAAAAAAAAAAAGAAGAAGGAGAAAAATTTACTGACCCCAAACTTTTGACCGGTAGTGTATGTATATATATATATATATATATATATATATATATAAAACTACAAAGTGTACTGACCTAAGGTCTAAGGCTAAAGCCTGTCCCTCATCTGTCCTCACCACTCGTCCGTTCTCCATGTCGCATTTGTTGGCGACGATGACTGTTGGAATACCTGGAAGACACGTACACACACAGACAAGAGTCACAAAATGATGTAATAGATGCTGTGAAGCTCTAAAGAAGAACAGACTGCCATTAAAATGACAGTACCTGACGATGAATGGTATAATAAAAGACTGCAGTGTTGTGATACTTTCTCTCTCTCTCTTTATCTCTTTCCACGTATCTATCTGTCATTTACAAACTTACACTCACAGGCTGCAGTGTACTATATTAAGAGTTCATGCCTGAGGTGAAATCTCTGAACTGAGACCAATTAAGGCAGGCTGAGTCACACTGATGGATAACAGTGCTATTTGCTAGTTGGAGGGTCCATATACATAAACACAACTGCTCGCAGTCGTGCTAATAGCAAGGCAGTGTTACTGTTTGTCCTTAGTTTGTGATCATTCACATACCAAGCGTTTGTTTAACGTGGTCAATCAGTCTCTTCAGGCGCGACACAGCCTCAAAACTGCTGCGATCCGTCACAGAGTACATAATAAGAAATCCATCACCCCATTTAATGGAACTCTCCAGAGAGGACACAGCAGGTCCTACACATTCCTGAAAACAAACACATTCACACATTTGAATAGTTTTTCATCTCTTGCACGTGAGTGCATGTGTGCAGATCTGTGAGGATGGAGGTGACTTGCATCTAGACTTTCACATTTGTGACTCTTAAAGGGTTAGTTCATTCAAAAATGAAAATTAGCCCATAATTTACTCATCCTCAAGGCATCTGACTTGTATATAACCTGCTTTCAGACAAATCCAATCGGAGTTATATTAAAAATTATCCTGGCTCCTTTAAACTTTATAATGGCAGTGGGCAGGTGTTTCTGCTCAAAAGTCCAAAAGAATCCAAAAAAGTGCATCCATCCATAATAAAAAAGTGTCTCACATGGCTCCAGGGACTGAATAAAGGCCTCCTGTAGAGAATCAATGTGTTTTGTAAGAAAAATATCCATGTTTAAAAACGTAGTAATCACTTTTCTCTAGCTTGCGCTAACTGTCATACACGGAAGCCGTTTCAGGTGGATGACGTAGAAGGAATGTGTTGCGCATGTGCCGCTGAGAAATGACGAACGCGGAAGTACAGAGGAGAGAGCAAAACAAAACAACGGTCACAAATTAGAAGTACAAAAAGAGGATTTGTAAAGAAAAATGTTGGAATATTTCAATACAAGCCAAGAGGAGACTCGCTGCCTTTGCTCCTGTAAACAAACATTGGTTTTCACTAGATCAGCAGCACATTCGGAATGCATACATCCTACGTCATCAGCTTACACATACGATTGTCAGGATTATGTCTTGTTCTGTTCTGTTCTCCCAGTGTTTTCTCCCCTTATGTTTCATAGTCATTTTGGTTTAGTCTTTGTCTCCCCCTTTTGGTTCATGTTCAGTTGGTTTAGTCTATGCCCTTATTTGTACTTCCCCCTCGTTATCTTGTTATCTCATTTGTTACCACGCCCTTGTCTCAGTGTATTTAAGTCTGTGTTTGCTCACTCCCTTTTGTCCGTCGATGATTGTTACACCAGTTTCCCCCTTTATGCCTGGATTTCTGTTTGTTTTATTTAATAAAGTGTTTTTGTTTATACTTCGTTCCCTGGATTCCATCACCTCTCCATCCGCACACTAACCGTGACAACAATAGTTAACGCAGGCTAGAGAAAAGTGATTATTAAGTTTTAAATATTGATATGTTTCTTACAAAAACACATCCATTCGCTACTGGAGGCCTTCATTCACCCACCATTTTATTATGGATGGATGGATGCACTTTATTGGACTTCTCTTGGACTGTTAAACAGAAACACCTGCCCACTGCCATTATAAAGCTTGGAAGAGCCAGGATAATTTTTAATATAACTCTGATTGCATTCGTCTAAAAGAAGAAAGTCATATACACCTAGAATGCACTGAGGGTGAGTAAATCATTGACTAATTTTCATTTTTGGGTGATCTAAGGATGTAAAGGATGTCAATTAAATCCACACACCCAAAACATCTAGCTTATCATAAACATTCTTTTGTGTGCCATATAAAAAAAGAAAGTCAAACAGGTTTGGAACGCCCTGATGGTGAATAAATGATGACAGAATTTTCATTTTTGTATGAGCTATCCTTTTAACACACCTGATTTATATCACGAGCGCATTAGTATAGGCTCCAAGACCTGGATGTACTCAGTGCATCAAAGTCATCCAAAGTATCAGAACTGCTACTCTACTGCACTCACACAGATGGTAAAACTTCAGCCTAATCCTATGAATTAACAAGTGCTGATCTACTGTGTAACATGATGAATGGCAGGCGGGCTGTTAAAGCCTCTACACCAGCCTGAGATTCAGCACAGCAGACATGAAAGGAATGGAATGGTTCAGAGAGTCCTGCGTCTCATCAGACGTTTGACAAGGCAAGATCATCCAGCTGTCTTTTCTTTGAGTCTGTGGATAAATATTCCTGCAAAACAGCACGGCAGCAGATGCACAGTGACACAGAGAATGTCCTGTAATAGGTGAGAGCCAAAACAACAACAACAAACTGTAAGATCTAATCTCAGGCACTCTGTACCTTATTAACAGTGTCTAAAATCTCCAGCTCAATCGCCTCCTTGTCCACGATTTTCTGACATCTGTAGGTGACCTCTAAGAGACACAAAAAGTATGGTATGTCATATGATGCAGATCACTTGACTACAATGCAGTTACACAAATGTTAACAGCATCACGTTTGTGTTACCTCTTTTATGTTCATACTCTCCAATGAAACGTCTAGTGATGAATCTGACACACAAAGCTGTAGTTCAAAAGAGAAAAACAGATCAATCAGAGTCATCAAGACCAACCTATAGTCATTAAACCTAAAAAACACTAGTGTTTACCGTTACCTGTCTTCCCACAGTTATCTCTTCCCAGCACCACGAGTTTCGCCCTCAACATCTTCCGTACTGATTCTGACATTATCACTGCGGATAATATAATATCTGAATATAATAATAACACTTTTAGAGTTAGGCCAAATAAACGACCGCAGCTACTGTTTGCAACAGGTGCTGTTTCACTCGGGTTAAGCTTGACTGCACTTTCACTACGCTAAGATGATAGATAGATGCGGCAGAGCAGAGATGCAACTAATACAAAGTTAAAATACAAAGCACTATGAAACACTTACTTACTTTACTCCCCAAAGTTGTTAAAAGTGCGAAGAGTGCTTGACTCTATATCATCGTGTTCCAGTGGAGACTCTTGTGGAGTTCATATGCTGCAGACTCTGCTGCTTCTGCGCTCTCCGTCTGTCTGCTTTTAGTAATGACATTAGAAATAGTGCACACACACACACACACACACACACACACACACACACACACACACACACACACACACACACACACACACTGCGGACAGCACGTCATTGTTCAGCGCGGTCTCTCTTCTTATTCCACACATTCATCACCGGGCTCGACTGTGAGACTCATTAAACAACCAGCTGATTTATCGCCTTTGACAGTCGAGCCTCCGGAGCTGCAGAGACAGACTACTCGGTCTTGCCGCCAACAAAACCATTAATTAACCTGGGCTAAAATTAAAGCTTTATATTTTCCCCCTGATATATCTCTTACTCAGATTAAACAGCGTCAGTGGAGATCTGTGAGGAAGAAACTCCTAGTAGGTAAGTGTTTATGATATGAACTAAACAAAACAGTAAGAAACTGAGTTCATAAATAATTAGCAAAAGGTCTGCCTGTCGGACTCAAGTTTTTAAACAAATAATGCACTTGACAGAGATATAAACAGACACAACTACTGTTGAGGTGTTATTTATTTCATCATTTTACAGGTTCATGAGTTTTTAGTGAAGTATCAAAAAGAAGAACGACATTAAAATTACTATAACTTGTAATACAAATCTTGTCTGTTTTCATATCTCATTCCAAAAAGTATTTGTAATACTAATAAAAAAGACTTCCAGCTTTGCAGTTTTTGTGTTCACAGAACTAATACAGACTGACAGGAATAGCCAAATTCAACTAAAAATTCCATCATTCACTTAGTCATTCTAACACTTTACGACTTTTTTCTGTGGAACATTAATAAGATATTTTTAGAAACATATCATTGTTTTTATGTATGTACAGTTTAGGTCAAAAGTTACACTATGCAGAATCTGCAAAATGTTAATTGTTTTACCAAATAAGAGGGATCATACAGAATGCATGTTATTTTTTATTTAATACTGATTGAATAAGATATTTCACATTAAAGACATTTACATATTGGCCACAAGAGAAAACAGTAGTTGAATTTATAAAAATGAGCCCGTTCAAAAGTTTACATACACTTAATTTTCAATACTGTGTTGTTACCTGAATGATCCACAGCTGTTTTTTTTTTTTGTTTGTTTTTTTGTGATGGTTGTTTATGAGTCCTTTGTTCTAAACTGCCCGCTGTTCTTTAGAAATATCCTTCAGGTCCCACAAATTCTTTGTTTTTTTCAGCATTTTTGTGTATTTGAACCCTTTCCAACAATAACTGTATGATTTTGAGATCCATCTTTTCACACTGAGGACAACTAAGGGACTCATATGTAACTACTACAGAAGGTCCAAATGCTTACTGATGCTTCAGAAGGAAAACACAATGCAGTTAGAGTCAGGGAGTGAAAACTTTTGAACCAAATGAAAATACATACGTATAAAGACCAAAGAATTTGTGGGACCTGAAGGATTTTTCTGAAGAACAGCGGGAAGTTTAACTGTTCAGGGCAAACATGGAACTCATGAACCACTATCACAGTATTATGAATCAAATGTATGTAAACTTTTGAACAGGCTAATTTTATAAATTCAACTATAATTTTCTCATGTGGACTATATGTAAATGTATTTTATGTGAAATATCTTATTCAGGTCAGTACTAAACAAAAAAATAACATGCATTTTGTATAAACCCTCTTATTTTGGTAAAATAATTAACATTTTGAAGATTCTGCAAGGTGTATGTAAACTTTTGACCTCAAATGTATGCATGTCGTTAAAATAAAATGAATGGCGACCAAAACAGTTTGGTTGACAACATACTTCAAAATATCATCTTTTGTTTTCCATGTCTTACGAGTTTGGAACAACCTGAGGGTGAGTAAATGATTAAATTATCCCTTAAAATGTTAACATACAGGAAGACAAATAGCATGTGTATCTTTAAAAGAGTTCATATTCCATCCTAGCTGAAATGATTTTGGATGAGTTCTTGTCGAACTCTGAGAGCCTCTGGGTCGACAGTGTCAGTGGGATCGATATCCTCGCCTGATTGGTCCGTGGCCTCAGTCCTCTCAAAAGTCCAAGCATCAAGGCCGGACTGCAGGGAAATGTTATGTAGCACACAACAGGCCTGGATGATATGGGAGCATTTTTCTGGGGAATATTGCAGGTAACCTTTTGCCCCGTCCAGGCAACGGAAACGTGTCTGAATGGCTCTGAATGTGCGGTCCACGATCTCATGCGTCGTTGTGTGGGCCAGGTTATAGCGGTACTCAGCAGGGGACTCCGGACTCTGCACTGGAGTCATAAGCCACTTCTTCAGAGGGTAACGGTTGTCACCTGGAGACGAGACATAGAAAACACACTGACATTTTCACTGGATTCTTCAGCAATGTCAAGAAAAAAGTAACTACAGCAACCAAACTATGGGTCTTACCTAAAAGCCAACCTTCATTATCTAGAACATTATCTTCCTCTTCGAACAGCCTTGCCACACTGGATTGCTTAAAGACAGCTCTATCTGTCAGACTACCTGGCCAATGTGTCTCAGCGCTCAGCAGCAGTCCTCTGGCATCACATACTAATTGGCAATTGATTGAGTGAAATCCTTTTTTATTTACATAGGAAGAGTCATCTGCATTAGGAGCTTTAATGGCGATATGTGCACAGTCCACTACTCCCATGACATTAGGAATTCCTGCTATTCTGTAAAACTCCTCTTTAGACTGCTGCCTGGTGGCCTCATCCCTAGTGAATCCAATAAACTCCGGTGCTTTCTCAATCAGAGCTTTAGTGACGTTAGAAACACAACGACTCATGGAAGCCTGGCTAATGCCGATCGCATCTCCCATCTTGCTCTGGAATGATCCGGTTGTGTAGAATCCCAGGGCTGCGAGTATCTGAACATCTGGGCTGATGGCTCTTGACCTCTGTGTCCGTCTCAACAAGCTGTCCTTCAGCAGTTCCACCAGGTAATAAATGAACTCACGTGGGAAGCCAAATGTTGTCAGGAGAAATTCATCTGACACTGTTTCGATATCAAATCGATCAAGTGTTTTGTGGCCACGGCCGTGCAGCAGCAGGTCACAGTCTAGGATTGCAATAGAGATTGCCATTTCACACACTCAAGAGGACCTGTGGGTAGATAGTACATGTGAATATCAGCTAGTGTCATGTAATGCCATGCCAATTAACTAACACGTGACACATCCAAATTTCCCATTTCCTGGCCTCTCAGAAGTCGTCATAGTTGGGTAAACTTCGATAATGGTGGACGAAAACTACAACAAATATTATTTCTGCATTCCTATTTGCCCCAAAGAACTGAAGTGACTTTCCAGAAGAGGAAAAGAAATGTAGAGATTGATTATGTTGGCCAGAAAAGAGAAACATGTCAAAATCGCTGTCACTTCCTCAGCCATTGTATTAGGAAAGCTCACGCATCAGCGTTTATTAGTTTCTGTAATTTAATGCCAAGGCAATAAACCACAAAGTATAGTGTTATATAAAACACCAGTCAAAAGATTTTAAACAGTAAGAATTTAATGTTTTTAAAAGAAGTCTCCTCTGCTCTCCAAGCTTGCATTTATCTGATCTAAAATACAGCAAAAACAGTACTATTGTATTGTATAATATTTTTACTATTTAAAATAACTGCTTTTTATTTAAATATATTTTAAAATGTAATTTATTCCTGTGATCAAAGCTATATTCTCAGCATCATTACTCCAGTCTACAGTGTCACATGATCCTTCAGAAACAATTCTAATGCTGATTTGCTGTTCAAGAAACATTTATTATTATTAGCAATATTTAAAACAGTTGAGTGCTTTTTTTTTTCTCTGATGAATAGAAAGATCCAAAGATCAGCATTTATCTGAAATAAAACGCTTTTGTAATATTATGCACTATACCATTCAAAAGCTTGGAGTCAGTATATATATATATATATAAATAAATTATTTTTATAGAAATTATAGAAATTAATTAATACTTTAGCAAGGATGCTTTAAATTAATCAAAAATGATGATAAAACATTTATAATGTTACAAAAGATAGATTTAGTTCTTCTAAACTTTCTATTCAACAAAGAAACCTGAACAAATTCTACTTATCTGATTTCAACACAATAATAAAAACATTTTTTAGCTGCAAATCAGAATATTAGAATGATTTCTGAAGGATCATGTGACTGGAGTAATGATGCTAAAAATCAGCTTTTAAATCACAGGAATAAATTTGCCTACATTTTAAAATATATTCAAATAGAAAAGTTATTTTAAATAGTAAAAATATATCAAAATGTTACTGTTTTTGCTGTGCTTTGGATCAAATAAATGCAGGCTTGGTGAGCAGAAGAGACTTTAAAAAAAATGTAACTTTTGACTGGTAGTGTATGTACATTCTTTGTGTGTGTGTGTGTGTGTGTGTGTGTGTGTGTGTGTGTGTGTGTGTGTGTGTGTACAATATTTGTGCTAAATGTTTCTGCATGCACCGCTGCATTGATTTCTTCAATGTGTGACTGTTTACAACACAAGCTGAAAGCCTATCAGCACCCAATCACAGATTTTTATTACAGTATTTATCTCAATTAAACTTATCTGCTTATATGCTCCAGTTTGTCGGCTGGTAACGAACCTAGTAACGTTACAGCATTTTACACAAAACCGAACGCAACCAACTCTTCATTTAAATGATCTCAGGGCGAACAAATTACTTATCTATTCGATAAACACAACAGTAGTGGAAACAATCAGATTGATTGAAAATTAGTTAATCGTTACCTGCAACAGCGACTGTTTGTGTACGCCGACATTAAAACGTGACGTCACTGACGTAACAAGTTTCATGTTCAGGATGTGCACTTTCGATGTTTGTATTGGTTGTTTTTAGGAATACATTAAGGGCAGAACGATGTATATTAAATATAACAAGTATGTGCATATATTTCGATTTTGTTACAATTGTATACAGTACTTTAAACATATTTAAAAAAAAAATAACGAAAGTGGCGTGGTTGAATCAGTACAGACAACACGTCATTCCTGACCTAGCCAAACAAGCAAAATAAACACGAACGGGCGCTTGTCAGTATGTGACGTTGTGGCGCTACGATGTGATTAAATGAAAATACAGGATTGTTCAGGCTGTATTTTATTATTTAACGCAATCAGCCGCGGTGTATCGCAGACTTAACCTCATAATTTACGTGTTAACAGTTGAATCTCCCCTCTGTGATGAGCTGTAAGTATGTGCGCATGTTTTGCTAAAGGAGTTAGCATTGGCTGCACAGACATATAACAATTTTAGATGTTCGGCTGTGAGAAACAAATGACAGATTTACTGTTTTCAAATCTCGAGTCGGATGAACTGGCAGCTGTCATATGACATGGATTGCTATAAAGGTGTTTTAATGTTGTGTAGTGCTATGCTGTTGTTGTTTTCTATTGAGTATATGTTTAAATGCTTAGATGCGAGCTGCCGTAGAGATGCGACAGTAATAGTGAGTCAGTTAATTAGTTAATTATTAAGATATTTTTAGAATAGGATGGTGCAAGATGACCGCCACTTTATTTTTTTACTCTTGACCATAGACACATCTTGTCTTTCCACATTTTGAATATAAACATTTGGTTTGTGGAAACAGTTTGTTTCCTGTTCCCTGTGTCTTTAGAAAACAGTGATGTATGACATTGTATTATGTTAAATATCAAAGATTTTGTTTCTTTTTGTTAATCAGAGGTTTTGAAGTTAAAAGGCAGTTCTGCCCTCAGACTTGGCACCTAAGGCCCAAGTGGCATGTTATTGTTATTATATTATAATTTTGTTATAATAATGTAATATGTTCAAACATAGTTATTATTATTCACTAATGCCATGAGTTAGATGTACATTTCAGACATATTCGCTATACTAAACCTGCTTTGTATATCATCGTTCACTTAAATGTGACTCTGGACCACAAAACCAGGGTATTGATGTATAGATTGTTAGTATAGAACAATATTTTGGCTGAGATACAACTATTTAAAAATCTGGAATCTGAGGGTGCAAAAAATCTAAATATTGAGAAAATCGCCTTTAAAGTTGTCCAAATAAAGTTCTTAGCTATGCATATTACTAATCAAAAATTAAGTTTTTATATATATATATATATATATATATATATATATATATATATATGGTAGGTTATTTGCTAAATATCTTCATGAAACATGAATTTTACTTAAGATTACTTAATATCCTAATGATTTTTGGCATGAAATAAAAAAATAATCAAGTAATTTTGACCCATACAATGTATTTTTGGCTATTGCTACAAATATACCCGTGCTACTTACGACTGGTTTTGTGGTCCAGGGTCACAAATATTTAACAAAATTGTCAATTTTAAATAGAGTAGATGACACTCATCTTGTTTATGTTGTATCCAATTTTGTTACGATTTTAAAATACATTACATTTAAATGTAAATTATTACAGACCCACTTAATTGACTTGACTTTCATGTGTATTATGTACCTTTTCAAATATTGTGTTATTTTCAGCTTTTTCATTGTTCACTTAGGAATGTGTCTTTATTTTGTGTGTCTTAGACTCGAGTGACAATGGATAGTGATCTGAGCCCACAGGACAAGAAAGACTTGGATAAATTCATCAAATTCTTTGCCTTGAAGGTGCATTAAACACTACGATACTAAGGTTTATTGTTGCATTTATGAAATCTGGTATCCCGATTGACGGGGTGTTTTATGTTTGTAACTTTCAGACAGTGCAGGTTATAGTTCAAGCCCGGCTTGGAGAGAAGATCACCACTTGCTCATCTTCATCACCGACAGGTTCGGACTGGGTAAGACACATCTACGACACTTCACATACAATGGTCCTGTTTTCTTTATGTGACTAACTAATGTAAAATCTGCATGTCTGGTTATTTTCATATTTTTATTCAGTTTAACCTGGCAATAAAAGACATCCCAGAGGTGACTCATGAAGCAAAAAAAGCTCTTGCTGGACAGCTGCCTGGCATCGGCCGGTCCATGTGTGTGGAGATCTCCCTCAAAACTTCAGAGGTCTAGTTTTTCTTTTAGTCTACCATCAATATAATAACAGTATTATGACATAAATATAAAAAGATGTTTACTTGAGTATTAAGAAGTTGTTTATCCATGCAGGGAGACTCAATGGAGCTGGAGACGTGGTGTTTGGAAATGAATGAAAAGTAAGTACACACAGTTTCCTTATACAGACAGGACAAACAGTCACTTGACAACTGCTCTGTGTTGAGATTGATATGTTATCAACAAGTCAATATTTACTATACCAGGGCATAACTAGGGTTTGTGTTTTTTTTCCAGGTGTGATAAGGACATTAAAGTGTCCTATACAGTTTATAATCGGCTGTCTCTCCTACTTAAGTCTTTGCTGGCCATCACAAGGGTGACACCTGCTTACAAGCTTTCACGTAAACAAGGGCATGATTATGTCATACTCTACAGGTACTTAACACAGTTTCTTCTATGCTCTACAAAGACCAACACTATCAGTCAAGAAGATTTTTAATGGTTTTAAAGAAGTCTCTTCTGCTCACTTAGCCTGCATTTGTTTAATCCTAAGTACAGCAAAAACAGTAACATTTTAAAATATTTTTACTATTTGAAATAACAGTTTTCTATTTTAATGCTTTAACATGTAATTTATTCCTGTGATTTCAAAGCTGAATTTTTAGCATTACTTAAGTCACATGATCGTTCAGAAATCTTTCTAATATTCTGCTCAATATGCTGCTCAAAAAACATTTATTATTATTATGTTGCAAATATCTGAGTAGAATTTTAAAATTAAAAGTATATAATAAAATAATAAACAGAGTTTCTTGAACAGCAAATCGGTGTATTAGAATGATTTCTGAAGGATCATGCAACACTGAAGACTGGAGTAATGATGCTGAAAATTTTGCTTCGATCACAGGAACAAATTACATATTAAAATATATTCAAAGAAAACTGTTATTTTAAATATTAAAAATATTTTAATATTTTAATATATATATAGTTTTTGCTGTACTTTGGATCAAATAAATGCAGGCTTGGTGAGCAGAAGAGACGTCTTTAAGGAACAAAAAATCTTACCGTTCCAAAACTTTTGACTAGTAGTGCCTTATACATATTGCCTTATACATGAGTTCATACAGGGAAAACAAGTTGTACAATCAGATCTTATTAATGTCTCTTTGGTAGGATCTATTTTGGAGACGTCCAGCTGACGGGTCTCGGGGAAGGTAATAGTATGAAGGCCTCATTTTGAAATACTAATAAACAACATGTAGTTTTGTAGTATTTGTTTATCTTCTTCACTTCTCTGCAGGGTTCCAGACAGTGCGAGTGGGTATTGTAGGCACTCCCATAGGCACCATCACTTTGTCCTGTGCATATCGCACTAATTTGGCCCTCATGTCTTCAAGGTATACATTACATCTTCTTGTATGCAACACATTTAAGAATGTTCTGGTTATTGTAGTTTTGTAGTGCAAGATATTGTCCTTGTGTGTCTTACAGGCAGTTTGAGAGGACAGGCCCAATCATGGGTATCATCATTGATCATTTTGTGGAGCGTCCCTTCACTAATATGGCACACATGCATCCCTGTAGTTACAGGTGGGTAAGAATCCTAAATATAGATATGCATAATCAGTTCAGTACAGTTTGGGGTGAGTGAGATTTTTTATTAATATTTTATTCAAGAAACAAAATTCTTAAATTTCAGCCTTTAAACCAAAAAATCTTACCGATCCCAAACTGTTGCGTATATTGCAGTGTAAATTGTCATCTGTATTGTTATTTATATCAAAAGTAATATTTTTTTTTATATACTATAGTAGAAAGACAAACAATGTTTAAATGTGTTTTTTCAGCATTCAGGATGAGTTGGAATTAAACCACTAATACCAGAAATTCACTTTTAGATACTGATAGTACAGAGATTCAAACTGATAACTCTACTCTTCTTTTTTTCTCTCTTAGAGCACCTGGAGAAGATGATGGAGGAACTTATGCAGGAATAGAAGACTCTCAGGAGGTGTGCACCACATCCTTTTCCACCTCCCCACCATCACAGGTAATGCTGCCACTATCACTTATCCATCTATCCCAATGAAAATAACCCTTCACCACCTTCCTTGTACAGGCCAGGCTTTAGTACAGGTGCAGTGCAGTGCAGCTTGCTATTAAGAGATTAGCTGTTAACCTTTCACAGTGGATAAACTGTTTTCATTCATGAGTCTTCTTCGGCAGTTCCCTGGTGAACAGGTCTCATTCTTTATATGTGATTATGGTTTTTGTATTCCTTCAGCTATGAATATGATCCGAGGTTGCTGCTTAGTACAGTACATATCTATAATTTTCTGTTTTTGTTTAGTCTGCTGTCTTGATTAGTGTTGTTTTTGTTCTAAATTAACTAAATGAAATAAAGCTGAAATAAAGGCTAAATAAAATGCAAAAAGAATATATATATATATATATATATATTATACACTCACCTAAAGGATAATTAGGAACACCTGTTCAATTTCTCATTAATGCAATTATCTAATCAACCAATCACATGGCAGTTGCTTCAATGCATTTAGGGGTGTGGTCCTGGTCAAGACAATCTCCTGAACTCCAAACTGAATGTCAGAATGGGAAAGAAAGGTGATTTAAGCAATTTTGAGCGTGGCATGGTTGTTGGTGCCAGACAGGCCGGTTTTACAAAGAATGGTGTGAAAAGGGAAAAACATCCAGTATGTGGCAGTCCTGTGGGCAAAAATGCCTTGTTGATGCTAGAGGTCAGAGGAGAATAGGCCGACTGATTCAAGCTGATAGAAGAGCAACTTTGACTGAAATAACCACTCGTTACAACCGAGGTATGCAGCAAAGCATTTGTGAAGCCACAACACGCACAACCTTGAGGCGGATGATGGGCTACAACAGCAGAAGACCCCACCGGGTACCACTTGTCTCCACTGCAAATAGGAAAAAGAGGCTACAATTTGCACAAGCTCACCAAAATTGGACAGTTGAAGACTGGAAAAATGTTGCCTGGTCTGATGAGTCTCGATTTCTGTTGAGACATTCAAATGGTCAGAATTTGGCGTAAACAGAATGAGAACATGGATCCATCATGCCTTGTTACCACTGTGCAGGCTGGTGGTGGTGGTGTAATGGTGTGGGGGATGTTTTCTTGGCACACTTTAGGCCCTTTAGTGCCAATTGGGCATCGTTTAAACGCCACGGCCTACCTGAGCATTGTCTTTGACCATGTCCATCCCTTTATGACCACCATGTACCCATCCTCTGATGGCTACTTCCAGCAGGATAATGCACCATGTCACAAAGCTCGAATCATTTCAAATTGGTTTCTTGAACATGACAGTGAGTTTGCTGTACTAAAATGGCCCCCACAGTCACCAGATCTCAACCCAATAGAGCATCTTTGGGATGTGGTGGAACGGGAGCTTCATGCCCTGGATGTGCATCCCACAAATCTCCATCAACTGCAAGATGCTATCCTATCAATATGGGCCAACATTTCTAAAGAATGCTTTCAGCACCTTGTTGAATCAATGCCACGTAGAATTAAGGCAGTTCTGAAGGCGAAAGGGGGTCAAACACCGTATTAGTATGGTGTTCCTAATAATCTTTTAGGTGAGTGTATATATATATAACTAAAAGTTAAATAAAATTAAAGGTACATAGAATTATTTTTAAATAATAAATAAAAGCACACAACTACTCAAATAAAAAATGAAAATATATGAATAAATTCTATTTCAAAATATTAATAAATACTAAAATATTATATAAATAATACTAAAGTAACATTGGTCTTGCTTTCTTTGCTTCAGTATTTACTTTTCCACGTAACGCTGTTGTGCAGTATTGGAGGGTGCAGAAGACTAGCGTTAAAGTCGTTTATGTGACCATGGAATCAGATTCTCTCTCTCCCCATTATCGCTTTCTGTGGTAGTGCTTTCATTTCTGTTGTTGCCCTTGTTTTTCTTCCTTTCTCTCTTTCTTTTTTTTCTGTGTGCATGTAGTGTGTGTGTACTGTAAGTCAGGCACATTTTAAGACACCTAAGCCGGCTGTGATGGCCACACTGAAGGTTCCCTTCATGGGGCTTGGCATCTCACAGCAAGTGAGTCCAGTGTGTGTGAGAAAAGTGTGTGTACATGCATGCAACCGGTAGAATAATTACAAAGTGTGTGTGTGGCCTGCCCCAGTAACCTATACTCCACAGCTTTACCCTTCATAACCTTGTATAACCTTTTAATTAAGAGGGTTATACAGTATCACTCACACAAGAGATTGTTTGAGCACTGCTCAGGCAAAAGCACATAATCACTGCTGCCTTTCTCCTTGAGCTGACCTGCCTGCTGATATATTTGAAGCATTTGTGTGTTTGCTCTGACACCTACACTGAATCTTCTTGCTCTCTGCTCTGCAGTGAGGTTTATACAGGACCAGACTTAAAAAGGGCTCTTAATTTGGCATGTGACTCTTATTGTGATATGAATCTCTCTCTGTCTCTCAGCTGTACAGCTCTCGTCTATCATATCAGACTCCGGGCCTGGGAGCTGTGGATTTGTGCCATCCTACAGCTTGCACTGCTGCTGCACATCCTCACCAGGTATGGCACACATCTTCATCCTTTCTGATGTAGAACAGCTGCTTGGAATTATTTGGACCTGTGTGTGTTTGTGTGTCATTCTGACCTGACTGACGTGGTTATGTTTGTGTCTCTTCCGAATCAGATGGTTATGCCAGGTAAAGAAGGTGGAGTCCCACAGGTGCCGGCTCAGCCTAGTCATGGCACTGCAGCTGAGCATGGTCGTATACAATCATGCCCCACTGGACAGTCCCCTCAGCCGGCACCACCCACATCTTGTAATATGTAAGAGTGTAAAGTGATTTAAACAGTTCAATACTGATATTTCATTTGTCAATTCAGCTAAATTTAATTCTGTGTGTGTGTGTGTGTGTGTGTGTGTGTGTGTGTGTGTGTGTGTGTGTGTGTGTGGTAGCGAGGTGAAGACTGTGTCCCCCTCTGGTGCTCTAGAGACCACCTTCACTAGGAAAGTTGGAGCTTTTGTCAACAAAACCACCACTCAGGTTAGAATACACAAATTACCTCAGTGTACATTGAAATAGTTCATACGTTCTTATTAAAATCTACATGAACTTTGAACAGTTAAGCATACAGTTAGCATTCAAAAATCTGTGGTTGGTGAGGTTTTTTAATGTTTTTGAAATAACTCTCTTATGCTGACCTAGGCTGAATTTTAATCAAAAAAAGTGAAAACTGTTATTACAATTTAAAATGGCAGTTTTCTGTTTTAATATGTTGTAAAATGTAATTTATTCTTGTGATGGCAAATTGTCAGCAGCCATTACTCTAGTATTCAGTATCACATGATCTATCAGACAACAATCTGATATGCTGAATTGGGGCTTAAGAAACCTCTCTTCTTATTATTATTATTATTTTCAATGTTGAGATACATAGTGCACCTTAATATTTTTGTGGAAGTTATTAAAATTGATGAATAGATCAAAATAACAGCATTCACACTACCAGTCAAAAGTTTTTGAACAGTAAGATTGTTATTGTCTCTTCTGATCACCAAGCCTGCATTTATTCGATTCAAGGTACAGCAAAAACTCTACAATTTTGAAATGTTTTTACTATTTAAAATAACTATTTTCTATTTGAATGTATTTTAAAACTTAATTTATTTCTGTGATTTCAAAGCTGAATTTTTAGCATCATTACTGCAGTCACATGATCCTTCAGAAATCATTCTGATTTGCTGCTCAAAAAACATTTATTATTACTATGTTGAAAACAGCTGAGTAGATTATTTTTCAGGTTTCTTTGATGAATAGAAAATAGCATTTATCTAAAATAGAATTATTTTGTAAATTTATAAATATCTTTATCATCATGTTTGATCAATTTAAAGCATCATTGATGAATAAAAGTATTAATTTCTATAATTTCTTTCCCAAAAAAAAAATTTATACTGACTCCATGCTTTTGAATTTTATAGTATATAATGTTCTCAAAAGCTTTTTATTTCTGATAAATGCTGATCTTTGGATTTTTCTGTTCATCAAAGAATCCTGAAAAAATGTTTTAAATATTTATAATAATAATAAATGATTGAACAGCAAATCGGCATATTAGAATGATTTCTGAAGGATCATGTAACACTGAAGACTGGAGTAATGATGCTGAAAATTTAGCTTTGATCACAGGAAAAAAATACATTTTAAAATATACATTAAAATAGAAAGTAATTATTTTAAATAGTTTTGCTGTATTGATCAAATAAATGCAGGCTTGGTGAGCAGAAGAGAATTCTTTCAAAAACTTTTGACTGGTAGTGAATTTGTAATAGAAATATTTTTGTAATGTCTTAACTGTGACTTTTGATCAATTTAATGCATTCTTTGTGACTAAAATGATTTATTTCTTTTTTTAATGTACAGACCCCAAACCTTTGAATGGTAGTGTATATATTAAGCTTGTATTTGTTAATATAATGATGTCAAGACTGGCTAATAACGTGTATATAATAAGTACATGTTATAAGAAGAGTATTACTGATAAAGTGGGAGGTGAAAATGCAGTCTGATGTGTTGTGTATGTGTGTGTAACTCAGGTGACAACAACCAGTCTGGATCTTCCTTTTGCTGCATTTGCTCCAAGAGCCTATGACCTGGAGGAGAATGACCCAATGGTATTAAAACTAAAAAACACCCATGCTTACAATGCATTTCCAATTAAGAAAACCTCCTTAGACACTACATGTTCTTAGTGTGCAGCTGCATTGTTCATTGTTTTTTTTGTTTTTGTTTTTCTCTGTTTGCAGGTGCACCCTCCTCTGTCTCCGGCTCATTCGTCTCCCTTGCAAGGCAGCCTGCATTCAAACAGCTCAAGCCAGAGTGCAGGGCAGCCACAAGATGACTTTGTCATGGTTGACTTCGTAAGTGCACCAACACATAATAAAAAAAAAAAAAAAACACTTTTCAAGGTCAGCTTTTCTCTACAGATATTGAGAACTATGTAATAGCGAGCACTTTGAAAGACACTGCATCAGTGCATTGAGTGAATGGGAACTGAGGAGTATCATTAGAGAGATGGGTACTGAGGTATTTTGTTGTTTTTGATTCCCCATGTGAGAGGTTTGAAAGCATCTAGTGATCCAAACAAGTCAATTATTCATCAAAAAAAGAGACTCTTACCTCAGAGAAAGCTACATATGATTGATGTTTAATAAATCTAAAGAAGACGTTACTCTTCTTTATTTTTATTTCATAAATACGGCCTGTTGACTGATGCAGTATCCCTCACCAATTGAGTCTTTGAAGTTGATGTTGCTTAAGAGAGGCCCGAAGAGACCTGCTTGATCATGTTATTGTCTGTTTCTGCATGACAGAGCAGCACTGTTCTGGTGTTGATCAGGCCTTTAATGTTGGGCTAAAATCAATACAAATGTTACTAAAGAATTGAAAACAAGAAAAGACCATCTTGCTTGGTGTGGGCAGCTGGGACAATTTGACTGTGAAAATCGATGTGAAAACAAGCAAGTATTGATTATCTTATTGAGTCAAACCTTCTAAGTCAGAGATGGGCAATTCTGGTCCTGGATGGCCACTGTCCCTAAACAACCCTCATGAAAAACTCTTCAGAATTGCTTGAAAATTACAGCCAGGTGTGCCCATCCCTCTTCTGGTAGTGTATGGTAAAAGCCAAAAATATGGTTCATATTATGTTTAAAGACTAGTTCTTTGCATGTGCGTCAAACAGAAACCAGCATTCTCTAAGGATGACCTTTTGCCAATGGATCTTGGAACTTTCTACAGAGAGTTTCAAAACCCTCCTCAACTTGCAAGCCTGTCCATCGATGTCAGCGCACAGTCTATGGCTGAGGATTTGGTGAGAAACAAACACATTCTTGTCACAGAACATACTGAACATTTTTGCAGTCTATATGGGACAGGTTGACCTTTAAAAGCAAGAAGGGCATGAGAATATACGTATAGTAGAGACATACAGTTGAGGTCAAAAGTTTACATACTCCTTGCAGAATCTGCAAAATGTTAATTATTTTATCAAAACAAGAGGCATCATACAAAATGCATGTTATTATTTATCTAGTCCTGACCTAAATAAGATATTTCACATAAATGATGTTTAAATATATGTTTAAATGACCCCAATCAAAAGTTTCCACAACTGTGTTGTTACCTAAATGATCCATAACTTTGGTTTTTTTTTTGTCTAGTGATAGTTGTTCATGAGTTCCTTGTTTGTCCTGAACAGTTAAACTGCCTGCTGTTCTTCAGAAAAATTCATCTGGTCCCACAGATTCTTTGGTTTTTCAGCATTTTTGTGTATTTGAACCCTTTATAAACAATAATTACAACTATTACAGAAGGTGCAAATGCTCACTGATGCTTCAGAAGGAAAAACTATGCATTAAGTGCCAAGGTGTAAACTTTTGAACAGAATGAAAATGTGTACCTTTTTCTTATTTTGCCTAAATATCATTTTTGTTTAATTTAGTACTGCCCTTCAGAAACTACAGAAGATACTTACATGTTTCCCAGAAGACAAAATAAGTTAAATTTACTCTAATCTGCAAATTCAAAAAGTTTTCACCCCCAGCTATTAATGCATTGTGTTTCCTTCCATCAGTGAGCATTTAAACTTCAGTTCCTGGATCTTAGAATCATACAATTATTGTTGAAAAGAGTTCCAATACACAAAAATGCTGAAACAGTATTAAGAATCACTTGTATGTAAACTTTTGAACGGGGTCATTTTTATAAATTCAACTATTATTTTCTCTTGTGGACTAAACATCTTTTATGTGAAATATCTTATTCAGGTCAGTAGTAAATAAAAAATAGCATGCATTTTGTATGATTCCTCCTATTTTGGTAAAATTATTAACATTTTGCAGATTCTGCATGGTGTATATCAACTTTTGAACTCAACTGTAGAGTATTCATATACCATATCAAGTATTTTTCAGATTAATGCTGTAACATTGTCGTGCGTTCATTATTAGATTTTTTGGTAAATTATACATGTGTTTTGCAGGACTCTCTTCCAGAGAAACTGGCCATTTATGAGAAGAACATTGATGAGTTTGATGCATTTGTGGACACGCTACAATAGAACAGAACAGAGATTGCATCCTTCACAACTTCTTCACTCTTCTTGCTTCCTACACTGAGGCTTTCCTCATTGGATGTCTTCATTAACCATGTTTTGTGTCAGTTTTTCCTTGTGCAATGAGCTACGAAGAGAACCACCATTCAAGAAAAAGGTGAACAGCATCTGGTAAAGGAACAGAGCAACATAAGATTTCCAACCCTTGTATTTATTAAAATAACTGAACTGTGTAAGTAAAGCTCACTGTAATGAATGTATAAACCTGTACCAGCCTTTGTTTTTGTTTTGCTCATGATGACAACACCTGCAGTTCCAGTTCACTGATTAGTCACTGAAGAAGATTTCTGACATTGTACTGCTGACACCATCTAAATTCTCTGCAACTTTAATGTGAGGGGGAAACTTGAATAATCTTAGAATATGTCCAGTTTTGCTTTATAGGTTTAAACACGAACGACACTACAGTGAATATTGACAACAGTGAATTGTGAGTCTGCTTACCTGGTTCTTGTAAATGCATTTTACCATAACTTTTTTTAAAATTAGGAACAGATTATTATTACTTGTTTAAATAATGAGGAATGCTTTTTTTCTTTTCTTTCTTTCGTTTTTTTAAGTGTACGTTGGCAAGTCATTAGGAGCTGGACCTTCTTTTATTATTTTAAGCGTCTTCTTTCTCTCCTCACTTTGTTAATATGGCATGTAAATGTTGTGTAATAAACTGATTTATTTCAGACAGGCCTGTTTTTGTTTACCCTATATGCTGAACTGGGGTCCGTTCTTCGTACCTCGCTAACTAAATTAGCTGGATTTGATTGTTGACGATTTGGCATGATCTTGGATTGTTTGGTTCTTCGAAGCTCATCCTGGACTTGCTGTCATAGCAACAGCTCTGCAAGCTTAAACCTGCTCTGGAGCAGGTTTATTTCATGTAAACAGGATTTAGGCTGCGCTCCTGGCGGGTTATGATTGGTTGAAATGGCGAGGTCACATCTGATTGGTTAAAGAGCACGACTGACACGGACTGACTCACGTGGGAAAAGAAAAGTATCTTGCAAGAAAGTGTATATATATGACAGGTTCCAAAAAATATTTGGCAGCACAACTGTTGATATTATCCAACATTGATCATTCTAATAATAAATCAGCATATTAGAATGATTCCTGAAGGATCGTGTGACACTTAAGACTGGAGTAACAGCTGATAAAAATTCAGCTTTTCATCACAGGAATAAATTCTATATAAATTTCAAAGTATGATATATAAAATATATAAAAAAACAAAAACATTATTTTATTTTGTAAAAACAATTTGCAATATTACAGTTTTTTCTGTATTTTTAATCAAATAAATGCAGTCTTGATGAGCATAAGAGACTTCTTTAAAGACTATTACAAGTCTTACTGACCCCAAACTTTTGAACGGTAGTGTATAAAAAAATAAAAATATAAATAAAATAACATATCAAGGAAAAAACATGTAACATGGGCAGCATTAACGCGTTTAATTTGTTCACTACTTTTGCCAGCCCTCTCTCCTTGCTTTTCCAGCCTTTGCAGTATTCCCTTGCGTTTTAATTAAACTCTGAAACTCCTGAAATCCCTCAATCAAGAGTTCTTGCTCTGCTGCAGAAAAATACTGAGCGCGCTCCTTCGTCATGTTCGCCGACCAATCAAAGCGTTGCCGATCAATGTTTCTACTATCGATACGTAGCCCCTTTTAAGCCACCCAGTGATCTCAAATAACTTCATCCAGCTATACTAATCATCAACAACAGGTGCGTTCGGAGAACCGGAATAGCGAGCTCATAGTTAGCGCGATGATTTGATCTTGGATGTGTCATTTGATCTTGGATGTAGTAAGCGAGGTACGAAGAACGGACCCCTGGTCAACCTCTTTAGACGCACCTTCAAGGTCCACTACCTAATGAATATTCATTAGCTCGCCGTTCACCCAATGGAATGGCGAAGGCATGGCTTATGAATATTAGGGTTCGCTACTGGAAGGCTACCAAGCAACGTCAGCAGCAGCTACTTAAAAATTAATGAGCGCCGTAGCACAAATACACGCCTACTTCCATATTTGGATAAATCCAGTGTTGTTTTGACAGCGGTTGTGAAATGCTTTTCAGTCGTCCAGCTGTCTGAAGACCTACATGTAAACTTGACTGTGTGGTCTTTGCAACTTTTTAAACGCGGATTTCAAGAGTCTAAAAGAAAGTTTTTTCTTTATTACACTTCGGATTACATAATTTAGCGTACATTTGGTAAGTCACGTATGTTTTCTCTATAGTGGCTGAATGTGTACGTGATACGTCGTGCTCAACAGTCTGAATGGCCTTCGCGCTTTAAATGTCAATAAGCTTGATAACTTATCATGGTACACTCGTCGTTTTTATGTAATAACTTATTTATAGTTAACAATAATGACGGAAAACTATGTTAGCTTTTGGGAATGAAGACATTGGGAAGCTAAACCTTTTTTTTTTAACAGTGCAGTGATTGATGTGTATATATGCTGTGTGTTGTAGAGCAAATGTTGCGCTCTTTTCGAGGTCACACTTGGGAGAGTTGGGAATGGGATCCGGACAGTAAATCTCCAGATGCTCGTCTCTCTCGATGCCGACAATCCATATATTTTCATGTCAGCCCTCTGCTGGACAGTCAGGGTACTGCAGGGGTCAGAGGTACCAAAGGTGAGACTAATGAGTAAATAGCGCTGCTTTTGTTGTTCACAAGCTGTTAGTATTATTAAGGTGACGTTACAATGTATCATTTAATCAGGATGATACTGTTTTTGGAGTATAGACGTTCAGGGATAATAAGTTGAACATTAAGTGCCTGGTTAAAGTTAATTTTTAACTAGCAGTTGTAATGTTAGTAAGGCTTTAATTATGCTCTAGTAGACTACTGCATAGTAACATATTTCTGTGTAAGGTTTCACTTATGGTGAGCATTACTGGGAGATTGAGTTCCTTGAGCCTCCATATGGTAGCTCTGTAATGGTGGGAGTTGGTACCCAAAATGCACTTCTTCACACAGGGGACCAAAAGTTTGTT